>NW_026910689.1:0-241410 GCF_963691925.1 Scomber scombrus | reverse complement strand
CAGTTGGGGCGTTTTGAGAAAATTGTGAAGGATTTTCCAAACCTGGGCAAAATTTGAAAAAAACGACAGGTCCGGTCGTGTCGAAAAAGTCAAAAATGGGGATTTTCCAAAACCTTGCTAAAAGGGGCCAGGGGGGCGGACTAAGTAAGAAAGGAGCAAAATCAAGCACAGTTGGGGCGTTTTGGGAAAATTGTGAAGGATTTTCCAAACCGGGCAAAATTTGAAAAAAAAGACAGGGCCGGTAGTGTCGAAAAAGTCAAAAATGGGGATTTTCCCAAACCTTGCTAAAAGGGGCCAGGGGGGCGGACTGAGTCAGAAAGGAGCAAAATCAAGCACAGTTGGGGCGTTTTGTGAAAATTGTGAAGGATTTTCCAAACCGGGCAAAATTTGAAAAAAACGACAGGGCCGGTAGTGTCGAAAAAGTCAAAAATGGGGATTTTTCCAAACCTTGCTTAAAGAGGCCAGAGGGGGGGGGCTGGGTGAAAAAGGAGCAAAATCAAGCACAGTTGGGGCGTTTTGTGAAAATTGTGAAGGATTTTCCAAAGAGGGCAAAAATTGAAAAAAACGACAGTGCCGGTAGTGTCGAAAAAGTCAAAAATGGGGATTTTCACAAACCTTGCTAAAAGGTGCCAGGGGGTGGACTGAGTCAGAAAGGAGCAAAATCAAGCACAGTTGGGGCGTTTTGAGAAAATTGTGAAGGATTTTCCAAAGTGGGCAAAATTTGAAAAAAACGACAGGTCCGGTAGTGTCGAAAAAGTCAAAAATTGGGATTTTCCCAAACCTTGCTAAAACGGGCTAGGGGGGCGGACTGAGTCAGAAAGGAGCAAAATCAAGCACAGTTGGGGCGTTTTGGGAAAATTGTGAAGGATTTTTTAAACCGGGCAAAATTTGAAAAAAACGACAGGGGCGGTAGTGTCGAAAAAGTCAAAAATGGGGATTTTCCCAAATTTCTGCTAAAAGGGGCCAGGGGGCGGGCTGATTGAAAAACGAGCAAAATCAAGCACAGTTGGGACGTTTTGTGAAAATTGTGAAGGATTTTCCAAACCGGGCAAAATTTGAAAAAAAGACAGGGCCGGTAGTGTCGAAAAAGTGAAAAATGGGGATTTTCCCAAACCTTGCTAAAAGGTGCCAGGGGGCGGACTGAGTCAGAAAGGAGCAAAATCAAGCACAGTTGGGGCGTTTTGGGAAAATTGTGAAGGATTTTCCAAACCGGATAAAATTTGAAAAAAAAGACAGGGCCGGTAGTGTCGAAAAAGTCAAAAATGGGGATTTTCAAAAAATTTGCTTAAAGAGGCCAGAGGTGGGGGCTGAGTGAAAAACGAGCAAAATCAAGCACAGTTGGGGCGTTGTGTGAAAATTGTGAAGGATTTTCCAAACCGGGCAAAATTTGAAAAAAACGACAGGGCCGGTAGTGTCGAAAAAGTCAAAAATGGGGATTTTCACAAAATTTGCTTAAAGAGGCCAGAGGGGGGAGGGCTGAGTGAAAAACGAGCAAAATCAAGCACAGTTGGGGCGTTTTGTGAAAATTGTTAAGGATTTTCCAAACCGGGCAAAATTTGAAAAAAACGACAGGGCCGGTAGTGTCGAAAAAGTCAAAAATGGGGATTTTCCCAAATCCTTGCTAAAAGGGGCCAGGGGGGCGGGCTGAGTCAGAAAGGAGCAAAATCAAGCACAGTTGGGGCGTTGTGTGAAAATTGTGAAGGATTTTCCAAACCGGGCAAAATTTGAAAAAAAGACAGGGCCGGTAGTGTCGAAAAAGTGAAAAATTGGGATTTTCCCAAACCTTGCTAAAAGGTGCCAGGGGGCGGACTGAGTCAGAAAGGAGCAAAATCAAGCACAGTTGGGGCGTTTTGGGAAAATTGTGAAGGATTTTCCAAACCGGATAAAATTTGAAAAAAAAGACAGGGCCGGTAGTGTCGAAAAAGTCAAAAATGGGGATTTTCAAAAAATTTGCTTAAAGAGGCCAGAGGTGGGGGCTGAGTGAAAAACGAGCAAAATCAAGCACAGTTGGGGCGTTGTGTGAAAATTGTGAAGGATTTTCCAAACCGGGCAAAATTTGAAAAAAACGACCGGGCCGGTAGTGTCGAAAAAGTCAAAAATGGGGATTTTCACAAAATTTGCTTAAAGAGGCCAGAGGGGCGGGGGCTGAGTGAAAAACGAGCAAAATCAAGCACAGTTGGGGCGTTTTGTGAAAATTGTGAAGGATTTTCCAAACCGGGCAAAATTTGAAAAAAAAGACAGGGCCGGTAGTGTCGAAAAAGTCAAAAATGGGGATTTTCCCAAACCTTGCTAAAAGGGGCCAGGGGAGCGGACTGAGTCAGAAAGGAGCAAAATCAAGCACAGTTGGGGCGTTTTGGGAAAATTGTGAAGGATTTTCCAACGTGGGCAAAATTTGAAAAAAACGACAGGTCCGGTAGTGTCGAAAAAGTCAAAAATGGGGATTTTCCAAAACCTTGCTAAAAGGGGCCAGGGGGGCGGACTAAGTAAGAAAGGAGCAAAATCAAGCACAGTTGGGGCGTTTTGGGAAAATTGTGAAGGATTTTCCAAACCGGGCAAAATTTGAAAAAAAAGACAGGGCCGGTAGTGTCGAAAAAGTCAAAAATGGGGATTTTCCCAAACTTTGCTTAAAGAGGCCAGAGGGGGGGGGCTGGGTGAAAAAGGAGCAAAATCAAGCACAGTTGGGGCGTTTTGTGAAAATTGTGAAGGATTTTCCAAAGAGGGCAAAAATTGAAAAAAACGACAGTGCCGGTAGTGTCGAAAAAGTCAAAAATGGGGATTTTCACAAACCTTGCTAAAAGGTGCCAGGGGGTGGACTGAGTCAGAAAGGAGCAAAATCAAGCACAGTTGGGGCGTTTTGGGGAAATTGTGAAGGATTTTCCAAACCGGGCAAAATTTGAAAAAAACGACAGGGCCGGTAGTGTCGAAAAAGTCAAAAATGGGGATTTTCCCAAATTTTTGCTAAAAGGGGCCAGGGGGCGGGCTGATTGAAAAACGAGCAAAATCAAGCAGAGTTGGGGCGTTTTGTGAAAATTGTGAAGGATTTTCCAAACCGGGCAAAATTTGAAAAAAAGACAGGGCCGGTAGTGTCGAAAAAGTCAAAAATGGGGATTTTCCCAAACCTTGCTAAAAGGTGCCAGGGGGCGGACTGAGTCAGAAAGGAGCAAAATCAAGCACAGTTGGGGCGTTGTGTGAAAATTGTGAATGATTTTCCAAACCGGGTAAAATTTGAAAAAAAAGACAGGGCCGGTAGTGTCGAAAAAGTCAAAAATGGGGATTTTCCCAAACCTTGCTAAAAGGGGCCAGGGGGGCGGACTGAGTCAGAAAGGAGCAAAATCAAGCACAGTTGGGGCGTTTTGGGAAAATTGTGAAGGATTTTCCAAACCGGGCAAAATTTGAAAAAAACGACAGGGCCGGTAGTGTCGAAAAAGTCAAAAATGGGGATTTTCCCAAATCCTTGCTAAAAGGGGCCAGGGGGGCGGGCTGAGTCAGAAAGGAGCAAAATCAAGCACAGTTGGGGCGTTGTGTGAAAATTGTGAAGGATTTTCCAAACCGGGCAAAATTTGAAAAAAAACGACAGGGCCGGTAGTGTCGAAAAAGTCAAAAATGGGGATTTTCACAAAATTTGCTTAAAGAGGCCAGAGGGGGGGGGGGGGCTGAGTGAAAAACGAGCAAAATCAAGCACAGTTGGGGCGTTTTGTGAAAATTGTGAAGGATTTTCCATATTGGGCAAAAATTGAAAAAAACGACAGGGCCGGTAGTGTCGAAAAAGTCAAAAATGCGGATTTTCCCAAACCTTGCTAAAAGGGGCCAGTGGGGCGGACTGAGTCAGAAATGAGCAAAATCAAGCACAGTTGGGGCGTTTTGTGAAAATTGTGAAGGATTTTCCAAACCGGGCAAAATTTGAAAAAAACGACAGGTCCGGTAGTGTCGAAAAAGTCAAAAATGGGGATTTTCCAAAACCTTGCTAAAAGGGGCCAGGGGTGCGGACTAAGTAAGAAAGGAGCAAAATCAAGCACAGTTGGGGCGTTTTGGAAAAATTGTGAAGGATTTTCCAAACCGGGCAAAATTTGAAAAAAACGACAGTGCCGGTAGTGTCGAAAAAGTCAAAAATGGGGATTTTCCCAAACTTTGCTTAAAGAGGCCAGAGGGGGGGGCTGGGTGAAAAAGGAGCAAAATCAAGCACAGTTGGGGCGTTTTGTGAAAATTGTGAAGGATTTTCCAAAGTGGGCAAAAATTGAAAAAAACGACAGTGCCGGTAGTGTCGAAAAAGTCAAAAATGGGGATTTTCCCAAACTTTTGCTAAAAGGGGCCAGGGGGCGGGCTGATTGAAAAACGAGCAAAATCAAGCACAGTTGGGGCGTTTTGTGAAAATTGTGAAGGATTTTCCAAACCGGGCAAAATTTGAAAAAAAGACAGGGCCGGTAGTGTCGAAAAAGTCAAAAATGGGGATTTTCCCAAATCCTTGCTAAAAGGGGCCAGGGGGCGGACTGAGTGAGAAAGGAGCAAAATCAAGCACAGTTGGGGCGTTGTGTGAAAATTGTGAAGGATTTTCCAAACCGGGCAAAATTTGAAAAAAACGACAGGGCCGGTAGTGTCGAAAAAGTCAAAAATTGGGATTTTCCCAAATCCTTGCTAAAAGGGGCCAGGGGGGCGGGCTGAGTCAGAAAGGAGCAAAATCAAGCACAGTTGGGGCGTTGTGTGAAAATTGTGAAGGATTTTCCAAACCGGGCAAAATTTGAAAAAAACGACAGGGCCGGTAGTGTCGAAAAAGTCAAAAATTGGGATTTTCACAAAATTTGCTTAAAGAGGCCAGAGGGGGGGGGCTGAGTGAAAAACGAGCAAAATCAAGCACAGTTGGGGCGTTGTGTGAAAATTGTGAAGGATTTTCCAAACCGGGCAAAATTTGAAAAAAACGACAGGGCCGGTAGTGTCGAAAAAGTCAAAAATGCGGATTTTCCCAAACCTTGCTAAAAGGGGCCAGTAGGGCGGACTGAGTCAGAAATGAGCAAAATTAAGCACAGTTGGGGCGTTTTGAGAAAATTGTGAAGGATTTTCCAAACCGGGCAAAATTTGAAAAAAACGACAGGGCCGGTAGTGTCGAAAAAGTCAAAAATGGGGATTTTCCAAAACCTTGCTAAAAGGGGCCAGGGGGGCGGACTAAGTAAGAAAGGAGCAAAATCAAGCACAGTTGGGGCGTTTTGGGAAAATTGTGAAGGATTTTCCAAACCGGGCAAAATTTGAAAAAAAAGACAGGGCCGGTAGTGTCGAAAAAGTCAAAAATGGGGATTTTCCCAAACCTTGCTAAAAGGGGCCAGGGGAGCGGACTGAGTCAGAAAGGAGCAAAATCAAGCACAGTTGGGGCGTTTTGGGAAAATTGTGAAGGATTTTCCAACGTGGGCAAAATTTGAAAAAAACGACAGGGCCGGTAGTGTCGAAAAAGTCAAAAATGCGGATTTTCCCAAACCTTGCTAAAAGGGGCCAGGGGGGCGGACTGAGTCAGAAAGGAGCAAAATCAAGCACAGTTGGGGCGTTTTGTGAAAATTGTGAAGGATTTTCCAAACCGGGCAAAATTTGAAAAAAACGACAGTGCCGGTAGTGTCGAAAAAGTCAAAAATGGGGATTTTCCCAAACTTTGCTTAAAGAGGCCAGAGGGGGGGGCTGGGTGAAAAAGGAGCAAAATCAAGCACAGTTGGGGCGTTTTGTGAAAATTGTGAAGGATTTTCCAAAGAGGGCAAAAATTGAAAAAAACGACAGTGCCGGTAGTGTCGAAAAAGTCAAAAATGGGGATTTTCACAAACCTTGCTAAAAGGTGCCAGGGGGTGGACTGAGTCAGAAAGGAGCAAAATCAAGCACAGTTGGGGCGTTTTGAGAAAATTGTGAAGGATTTTCCAAAGTGGGCAAAATTTGAAAAAAAAGACAGGGCCGGTAGTGTCGAAAAAGTCAAAAATTGGGATTTTCCCAAACCTTGCTAAAACGGGCTAGGGGGGCGGACTGAGTCAGAAAGGAGCAAAATCAAGCACAGTTGGGGCGTTTTGGGAAAATTGTGAAGGATTTTTTAAACCGGGCAAAATTTGAAAAAAACGACAGGGGCGGTAGTGTCGAAAAAGTCAAAAATGGGGATTTTCCCAAATTTTTGCTAAAAGGGGCCAGGGGGCGGGCTGATTGAAAAACGAGCAAAATCAAGCACAGTTGGGACGTTTTGTGAAAATTGTGAAGGATTTTCCAAACCGGGCAAAATTTGAAAAAAAGACAGGGCCGGTATTGTCGAAAAAGTGAAAAATTGGGATTTTCCCAAACCTTGCTAAAAGGTGCCAGGGGGCGGACTGAGTCAGAAAGGAGCAAAATCAAGCACAGTTGGGGCGTTTTGGGAAAATTGTGAAGGATTTTCCAAACCGGGTAAAATTTGAAAAAAAAGACAGGGCCGGTAGTGTCGAAAAAGTCAAAAATGGGGATTTTCAAAAAAATTGCTTAAAGAGGCCAGAGGTGGGGGCTGAGTGAAAAACGAGCAAAATCAAGCACAGTTGGGGCGTTGTGTGAAAATTGTGAAGGATTTTCCAAACCGGGCAAAATTTGAAAAAAACGACAGGGCCGGTAGTGTCGAAAAAGTCAAAAATGGGGATTTTCACAAAATTTGCTTAAAGAGGCCAGAGGGGGGGGGGCTGAGTGAAAAACGAGCAAAATCAAGCACAGTTGGGGTGTTTTGTGAAAATTGTGAAGGATTTTCCATAGTGGGCAAAAATTGAAAAAAACGACAGGGCCGGTAGTGTCGAAAAAGTCAAAAATGCGGATTTTCCCAAACCTTGCTAAAAGGGGCCAGTGGGGCGGACTGAGTCAGAAATGAGCAAAATTAAGCACAGTTGGGGCGTTTTGAGAAAATTGTGAAGGATTTTCCAAAGTGGGCAAAAATTGAAAAAAACGACAGTGCCGGTAGTGTCGAAAAAGTCAAAAATGGGGATTTTCCCAAACTTTTGCTAAAAGGGGCCAGGGGGCGGGCTGATTGAAAAACGAGCAAAATCAAGCACAGTTGGGGCGTTTTGTGAAAATTGTGAAGGATTTTCCAAACCGGGCAAAATTTGAAAAAAAGACAGGGCCGGTAGTGTCGAAAAAGTCAAAAATGGGGATTTTCCCAAATCCTTGCTAAAAGGGGCCAGGGGGCGGACTGAGTGAGAAAGGAGCAAAATCAAGCACAGTTGGGGCGTTGTGTGAAAATTGTGAAGGATTTTCCAAACCGGGCAAAATTTGAAAAAAACGACAGGGCCGGTAGTGTCGAAAAAGTCAAAAATTGGGATTTTCCCAAATCCTTGCTAAAAGGGGCCAGGGGGGCGGGCTGAGTCAGAAAGGAGCAAAATCAAGCACAGTTGGGGCGTTGTGTGAAAATTGTGAAGGATTTTCCAAACCGGGCAAAATTTGAAAAAAACGACAGGGCCGGTAGTGTCGAAAAAGTCAAAAATTGGGATTTTCACAAAATTTGCTTAAAGAGGCCAGAGGGGGGGGGCTGAGTGAAAAACGAGCAAAATCAAGCACAGTTGGGGCGTTGTGTGAAAATTGTGAAGGATTTTCCAAACCGGGCAAAATTTGAAAAAAACGACAGGGCCGGTAGTGTCGAAAAAGTCAAAAATGCGGATTTTCCCAAACCTTGCTAAAAGGGGCCAGTAGGGCGGACTGAGTCAGAAATGAGCAAAATTAAGCACAGTTGGGGCGTTTTGAGAAAATTGTGAAGGATTTTCCAAACCGGGCAAAATTTGAAAAAAACGACAGGGCCGGTAGTGTCGAAAAAGTCAAAAATGGGGATTTTCCAAAACCTTGCTAAAAGGGGCCAGGGGGGCGGACTAAGTAAGAAAGGAGCAAAATCAAGCACAGTTGGGGCGTTTTGGGAAAATTGTGAAGGATTTTCCAAACCGGGCAAAATTTGAAAAAAAAGACAGGGCCGGTAGTGTCGAAAAAGTCAAAAATGGGGATTTTCCCAAACCTTGCTAAAAGGGGCCAGGGGAGCGGACTGAGTCAGAAAGGAGCAAAATCAAGCACAGTTGGGGCGTTTTGGGAAAATTGTGAAGGATTTTCCAACGTGGGCAAAATTTGAAAAAAACGACAGGGCCGGTAGTGTCGAAAAAGTCAAAAATGCGGATTTTCCCAAACCTTGCTAAAAGGGGCCAGGGGGGCGGACTGAGTCAGAAAGGAGCAAAATCAAGCACAGTTGGGGCGTTTTGTGAAAATTGTGAAGGATTTTCCAAACCGGGCAAAATTTGAAAAAAACGACAGTGCCGGTAGTGTCGAAAAAGTCAAAAATGGGGATTTTCCCAAACTTTGCTTAAAGAGGCCAGAGGGGGGGGCTGGGTGAAAAAGGAGCAAAATCAAGCACAGTTGGGGCGTTTTGTGAAAATTGTGAAGGATTTTCCAAAGAGGGCAAAAATTGAAAAAAACGACAGTGCCGGTAGTGTCGAAAAAGTCAAAAATGGGGATTTTCACAAACCTTGCTAAAAGGTGCCAGGGGGTGGACTGAGTCAGAAAGGAGCAAAATCAAGCACAGTTGGGGCGTTTTGAGAAAATTGTGAAGGATTTTCCAAAGTGGGCAAAATTTGAAAAAAAAGACAGGGCCGGTAGTGTCGAAAAAGTCAAAAATTGGGATTTTCCCAAACCTTGCTAAAACGGGCTAGGGGGGCGGACTGAGTCAGAAAGGAGCAAAATCAAGCACAGTTGGGGCGTTTTGGGAAAATTGTGAAGGATTTTTTAAACCGGGCAAAATTTGAAAAAAACGACAGGGGCGGTAGTGTCGAAAAAGTCAAAAATGGGGATTTTCCCAAATTTTTGCTAAAAGGGGCCAGGGGGCGGGCTGATTGAAAAACGAGCAAAATCAAGCACAGTTGGGACGTTTTGTGAAAATTGTGAAGGATTTTCCAAACCGGGCAAAATTTGAAAAAAAGACAGGGCCGGTATTGTCGAAAAAGTGAAAAATTGGGATTTTCCCAAACCTTGCTAAAAGGTGCCAGGGGGCGGACTGAGTCAGAAAGGAGCAAAATCAAGCACAGTTGGGGCGTTTTGGGAAAATTGTGAAGGATTTTCCAAACCGGGTAAAATTTGAAAAAAAAGACAGGGCCGGTAGTGTCGAAAAAGTCAAAAATGGGGATTTTCAAAAAAATTGCTTAAAGAGGCCAGAGGTGGGGGCTGAGTGAAAAACGAGCAAAATCAAGCACAGTTGGGGCGTTGTGTGAAAATTGTGAAGGATTTTCCAAACCGGGCAAAATTTGAAAAAAACGACAGGGCCGGTAGTGTCGAAAAAGTCAAAAATGGGGATTTTCACAAAATTTGCTTAAAGAGGCCAGAGGGGGGGGGGCTGAGTGAAAAACGAGCAAAATCAAGCACAGTTGGGGTGTTTTGTGAAAATTGTGAAGGATTTTCCATAGTGGGCAAAAATTGAAAAAAACGACAGGGCCGGTAGTGTCGAAAAAGTCAAAAATGCGGATTTTCCCAAACCTTGCTAAAAGGGGCCAGTGGGGCGGACTGAGTCAGAAATGAGCAAAATTAAGCACAGTTGGGGCGTTTTGAGAAAATTGTGAAGGATTTTCCAAACCGGGCAAAATTTGAAAAAAACGACAGGTCCGGTAGTGTCGAAAAAGTCAAAAATGGGGATTTTCCAAAACCTTGCTAAAAGGGGCCAGGGGGGTAGACTAAGTAAGAAAGGAGCAAAATCAAGCACAGTTGGGGCGTTTTGGGAAAATTGTGAAGGATTTTCCAAACCGGGCAAAATTTGAAAAAAACGACAGGGCCGGTAGTGTCGAAAAAGTCAAAAATTGGGATTTTCACAAAATTTGCTTAAAGAGGCCAGAGGGGGGGGCTGAGTGAAAAACGAGCAAAATCAAGCACAGTTGGGGCGTTGTGTGAAAATTGTGAAGGATTTTCCAAACCGGGCAAAATTTGAAAAAAACGACAGGGCCGGTAGTGTCGAAAAAGTCAAAAATGCGGATTTTCCCAAACCTTGCTAAAAGGGGCCAGTAGGGCGGACTGAGTCAGAAATGAGCAAAATTAAGCACAGTTGGGGCGTTTTGAGAAAATTGTGAAGGATTTTCCAAACCGGGCAAAATTTGAAAAAAACGACAGGTGCGGTAGTGTCGAAAAAGTCAAAAATGGGGATTTTCCAAAACCTTGCTAAAAGGGGCCAGGGGGGCGGACTAAGTAAGAAAGGAGCAAAATCAAGCACAGTTGGGGCGTTTTGGGAAAATTGTGAAGGATTTTCCAAACCGGGTAAAATTTGAAAAAAAAAGACAGGGCCGGTAGTGTCGAAAAAGTCAAAAATGGGGATTTTCCCAAACCTTGCTAAAAGGGGCCAGGGGAGCGGACTGAGTCAGAAAGGAGCAAAATCAAGCACAGTTGGGGCGTTTTGGGAAAATTGTGAAGGATTTTCCAACGTGGGCAAAATTTGAAAAAAACGACAGGGCCGGTAGTGTCGAAAAAGTCAAAAATGCGGATTTTCCCAAACCTTGCTAAAAGGGGCCAGGGGGGCGGACTGAGTCAGAAAGGAGCAAAATCAAGCACAGTTGGGGCGTTTTGTGAAAATTGTGAAGGATTTTCCAAACCGGGCAAAATTTGAAAAAAACGACAGTGCCGGTAGTGTCGAAAAAGTCAAAAATGGGGATTTTCCCAAACTTTGCTTAAAGAGGCCAGAGGGGGGTGCTGGGTGAAAAAGGAGCAAAATCAAGCACAGTTGGGGCGTTTTGTGAAAATTGTGAAGGATTTTCCAAAGAGGGCAAAAATTGAAAAAAACGACAGTGCCGGTAGTGTCGAAAAAGTCAAAAATGGGGATTTTCACAAACCTTGCTAAAAGGTGCCAGGGGGTGGACTGAGTCAGAAAGGAGCAAAATCAAGCACAGTTGGGGCGTTTTGAGAAAATTGTGAAGGATTTTCCAAAGTGGGCAAAATTTGAAAAAAACGACAGGTCCGGTAGTGTCGAAAAAGTCAAAAATTGGGATTTTCCCAAACCTTGCTAAAACGGGCTAGGGGGGCGGACTGAGTCAGAAAGGAGCAAAATCAAGCACAGTTGGGGCGTTTTGGGAAAATTGTGAAGGATTTTCCAAACCGGGTAAAATTTGAAAAAAAAGACAGGGCCGGTAGTGTCGAAAAAGTCAAAAATGGGGATTTTCAAAAAATTTGCTTAAAGAGGCCAGAGGTGGGGGCTGAGTGAAAAACGAGCAAAATCAAGCACAGTTGGGGCGTTGTGTGAAAATTGTGAAGGATTTTCCAAACCGGGCAAAATTTGAAAAAAACGACAGGGCCGGTAGTGTCGAAAAAGTCAAAAATGGGGATTTTCACAAAATTTGCTTAAAGAGGCCAGAGGGGGGGGGCTGAGTGAAAAACGAGCAAAATCAAGCACAGTTGGGGCGTTTTGTGAAAATTGTGAAGGATTTTCCATAGTGGGCAAAAATTGAAAAAAACGACAGGGCCGGTAGTGTCGAAAAAGTCAAAAATGCGGATTTTCCCAAACCTTGCTAAAAGGGGCCAGTGGGGCGGACTGCGTCAGAAATGAGCAAAATTAAGCACAGTTGGGGCGTTTTGAGAAAATTGTGAAGGATTTTCCAAACCGGGCAAAATTTGAAAAAAACGACAGGTCCGGTAGTGTCGAAAAAGTCAAAAATGGGGATTTTCCAAAACCTTGCTAAAAGGGGCCAGGGGGGCAGACTAAGTAAGAAAGGAGCAAAATCAAGCACAGTTGGGGCGTTTTGGGAAAATTGTGAAGGATTTTCCAAACCGGGCAAAATTTGAAAAAAAAGACAGGGCCGGTAGTGTCGAAAAAGTCAAAAATGGGGATTTTCCCAAACCTTGCTAAAAGGGGCCAGGGGAGCGGACTGAGTCAGAAAGGAGCAAAATCAAGCACAGTTGGGGCGTTTTGGGAAAATTGTGAAGGATTTTCCAAACCGGGCAAAATTTGAAAAAAACGACAGTGCCGGTAGTGTCGAAAAAGTCAAAAATGGGGATTTTCCCAAACCTTGCTAAAACGGGCTAGGGGGGCGGACTGAGTCAGAAAGGAGCAAAATCAAGCACAGTTGGGGCGTTTTGGGAAAATTGTGAAGGATTTTCCAAACCGGGTAAAATTTGAAAAAAAAGACAGGGCCGGTAGTGTCGAAAAAGTCAAAAATGGGGATTTTCAAAAAATTTGCTTAAAGAGGCCAGAGGTGGGGGCTGAGTGAAAAACGAGCAAAATCAAGCACAGTTGGGGCGTTGTGTGAAAATTGTGAAGGATTTTCCAAACCGGGCAAAATTTGAAAAAAACGACAGGGCCGGTAGTGTCGAAAAAGTCAAAAATGGGGATTTTCACAAAATTTGCTTAAAGAGGCCAGAGGGGGGGGGCTGAGTGAAAAACGAGCAAAATCAAGCACAGTTGGGGCGTTTTGTGAAAATTGTGAAGGATTTTCCATAGTGGGCAAAAATTGAAAAAAACGACAGGGCCGGTAGTGTCGAAAAAGTCAAAAATGCGGATTTTCCCAAACCTTGCTAAAAGGGGCCAGTGGGGCGGACTGCGTCAGAAATGAGCAAAATTAAGCACAGTTGGGGCGTTTTGAGAAAATTGTGAAGGATTTTCCAAACCGGGCAAAATTTGAAAAAAACGACAGGTCCGGTAGTGTCGAAAAAGTCAAAAATGGGGATTTTCCAAAACCTTGCTAAAAGGGGCCAGGGGGGCAGACTAAGTAAGAAAGGAGCAAAATCAAGCACAGTTGGGGCGTTTTGGGAAAATTGTGAAGGATTTTCCAAACCGGGCAAAATTTGAAAAAAAAGACAGGGCCGGTAGTGTCGAAAAAGTCAAAAATGGGGATTTTCCCAAACCTTGCTAAAAGGGGCCAGGGGAGCGGACTGAGTCAGAAAGGAGCAAAATCAAGCACAGTTGGGGCGTTTTGGGAAAATTGTGAAGGATTTTCCAAACCGGGCAAAATTTGAAAAAAACGACAGTGCCGGTAGTGTCGAAAAAGTCAAAAATGGGGATTTTCCCAAACCTTGCTAAAAGGGGCCAGGGGGGCGGACTGAGTCAGAAAGGAGCAAAATCAAGCACAGTTGGGGCGTTTTGGGAAAATTGTGAAGGATTTTCCAAACCGGGCAAAATTTGAAAAAAACGACAGGGCCGGTAGTGTCGAAAAAGTCAAAAATGGGGATTTTCACAAAATTTGCTTAAAGAGGCCAGAGGGGGGGGGCTGAGTGAAAAACGAGCAAAATCAAGCACAGTTGGGGCGTTTTGTGAAAATTGTGAAGGATTTTCCAAAGTGGGCAAAATTTGAAAAAAAGACAGTGCCGGTAGTGTCGAAAAAGTCAAAAATGGGGATTTTCCCAAATTTTTGCTAAAAGGGGCCAGGGGGCGGGCTGATTGAAAAACGAGCAAAATCAAGCACAGTTGGGGCGTTTTGTGAAAATTGTGAAGGATTTTCCAAAGTGGGCAAAATTTGAAAAAAAGACAGTGCCGGTAGTGTCGAAAAAGTCAAAAATGGGGATTTTCGCAAACCTTGCTAAAAGGTGCCAGGGGGCGGGCTGAGTCAGAAAGGAGCAAAATCAAGCACAGTTGGGGCGTTTTGTGAAAATTGTGAATGATTTTCCAAACCGGGTAAAATTTGAAAAAAAAGACAGGGCCGGTAGTGTCGAAAAAGTCAAAAATTGGGATTTTCCCAAACCTTGCTAAAAGGGGCCAGGGGGGCGGACTGAGTCAGAAAGGAGCAAAATCAAGCACAGTTGGGGCGTTTTGGGAAAATTGTGAAGGATTTTCCAAACCGGGCAAAATTTGAAAAAAACGACAGGGCCGGTAGTGTCGAAAAAGTCAAAAATGGGGATTTTCCTAAATTTTTGCTAAAAGGGGCCAGGGGGCGGGCTGATTGAAAAACGAGCAAAATCAAGCACAGTTGGGGCGTTTTGGGAAAATTGTGAAGGATTTTCCAAACCGGGCAAAATTTGAAAAAAAAGACAGGGCCGGTAGTGTCGAAAAAGTCAAAAATGGGGATTTTCCCAAACCTTGCTAAAAGGGGCCAGTGGGGCGGACTGAGTCAGAAATGAGCAAAATCAAGCACAGTTGGGGCGTTTTGAGAAAATTGTGAAGGATTTTCCAAACCGGGCAAAATTTGAAAAAAACGACAGGTCCGGTAGTGACGAAAAAGTCAAAAATGGGGATTTTCCAAAACCTTGCTAAAAGGGGCCAGGGGGGCGGACTAAGTAAGAAAGGAGCAAAATCAAGCACAGTTGGGGCGTTTTGGGAAAATTGTGAAGGATTTTCCAAACCGGGCAAAATTTGAAAAAAAAGACAGGGCCGGTAGTGTCGAAAAAGTCAAAAATGGGGATTTTCCCAAACCTTGCTAAAAGGGGCCAGGGGAGCGGACTGAGTCAGAAAGGAGCAAAATCAAGCACAGTTGGGGCGTTTTGGGAAAATTGTGAAGGATTTTCCAACGTGGGCAAAAATTGAAAAAAACGACAGGGCCGGTAGTGTCGAAAAAGTCAAAAATGCGGATTTTCCCAAACCTTGCTAAAAGGGGCCAGGGGGGCGGACTCAGTCAGAAAGGAGCAAAATCAAGCACAGTTGGGGCGTTTTGGGAAAATTGTGAAGGATTTTCCAAACCGGGCAAAATTTGAAAAAAACGACAGTGCCGGTAGTGTCGAAAAAGTCAAAAATGGGGATTTTCCCAAACTTTGCTTAAAGAGGCCAGAGGGGGGGGCTGGGTGAAAAAGGAGCAAAATCAAGCACAGTTGGGGCGTTTTGGGAAAATTGTGAAGGATTTTCCAAACCGGGCAAAATTTGAAAAAAACGACAGTGCCGGTAGTGTCGAAAAAGTCAAAAATGGGGATTTTCACAAACCTTGCTAAAAGGTGCCAGGGGGTGGACTGAGTCAGAAAGGAGCAAAATCAAGCACAGTTGGGGCGTTTTGAGAAAATTGTGAAGGATTTTCCAAAGTGGGCAAAATTTGAAAAAAACGACAGGTCCGGTAGTGTCGAAAAAGTCAAAAATTGGGATTTTCCCAAACCTTGCTAAAACGGGCTAGGGGGGCGGACTGAGTCAGAAAGGAGCAAAATCAAGCACAGTTGGGGCGTTTTGGGAAAATTGTGAAGGATTTTTTAAACCGGGCAAAATTTGAAAAAAACGACAGGGGCGGTAGTGTCGAAAAAGTCAAAAATGGGGATTTTCCCAAATTTTTGCTAAAAGGGGCCAGGGGGCGGGCTGATTGAAAAACGAGCAAAATCAAGCACAGTTGGGGCGTTTTGTGAAAATTGTGAAGGATTTTCCAAACCGGGCA
Organism: Scomber scombrus; assembly: GCF_963691925.1. Lineage (NCBI taxonomy): Eukaryota > Metazoa > Chordata > Actinopteri > Scombriformes > Scombridae > Scomber > Scomber scombrus. The sequence continues at coordinate 226,159 of NW_026910689.1, read as the reverse complement.
AAATTTGAAAAAAAGACAGGGCCGGTAGTGTCGAAAAAGTCAAAAATGGGGATTTTCACAAACCTTGCTAAAAGGTGCCAGGGGGTGGACTGAGTCAGAAAGGAGCAAAATCAAGCACAGTTGGGGCGTTTTGAGAAAATTGTGAAGGATTTTCCAAAGTGGGCAAAATTTGAAAAAAACGACAGGTCCGGTAGTGTCGAAAAAGTCAAAAAGTGGGATTTTCCCAAATTTTTGCTAAAAGGGGCCAGAGGGCGGGCTGATTGAAAAACGAGCAAAATCAAACACAGTTGGGGCGTTTTGTGAAAATTGTGAAGGATTTTCCAAACCGGGCAAAATTGAAAAAAACGACAGGGCCGGTAGTGTCGAAAAAGTCAAAAATGGGGATTTTCCCAAACCTTGCTAAAAGGGGCCAGGGCGGCGGGCTGAGTCAGAAAGGAGCAAAATCAAGCACAGTTGGGGCGTTTTGGGATAATTGTGAAGGATTTTCCAACGTGGGCAAAAATTGAAAAAAACGACAGGGCCGGTAGTGTTGAAAAAGTCAAAAATGCGGATTTTCCCAAACCTTGCTAAAAGGGGCCAGGGGGGCGGACTGAGTCAGAAATGAGCAAAATCAAGCACAGTTGGGGCGTTTTGAGAAAATTGTGAAGGATTTTCCAAACCGGGCAAAATTTGAAAAAAACGACAGGTCCGGTAGTGTCGAAAAAGTCAAAAATTGGGATTTTCCCAAACCTTGCTAAAAGGGGCCAGGGGTGCGGACTGAGTCAGAAAGGAGCAAAATCAAGCACAGTTGGGGCGTTTTGGGGAAATTGTGAAGGATTTTCCAAACCGGGCAAAATTTGAAAAAAACGACAGGGCCGGTACTGTCGAAAAAGTCAAAAATGGGGATTTTCCCAAATTTTTGCTAAAAGGGGCCAGGGGGCGGGCTGATTGAAAAACGAGCAAAATCAAGCACAGTTGGGGCGTTTTGTGAAAATTGTGAAGGATTTTCCAAACCGGGTAAAATTTGAAAAAAAGACAGGGCCGGTAGTATCGAAAAAGTCAAAAATGGGGATTTTCCCAAACCTTGCTAAAAGGTGCCAGGGGGCGGACTGAGTCAGAAAGGAGCAAAATCAAGCACAGTTGGGGCGTTGTGTGAAAATTGTGAATGATTTTCCAAACCGGGTAAAATTTGAAAAAAAAGACAGGGCCGGTAGTGTCGAAAAAGTCAAAAATGGGGATTTTCCCAAACCTTGCTAAAAGGGGCCAGGGGGGCGGACTGAGTCAGAAAGGAGCAAAATCAAGCACAGTTGGGGCGTTTTGGGAAAATTGTGAAGGATTTTCCAACCGGGCAAAATTTGAAAAAAACGACAGGGCCGGTAGTGTTGAAAAAGTCAAAAATGCGGATTTTCCCAAACCTTGCTAAAAGGGGCCAGGGGGGCGGACTGAGTCAGAAATGAGCAAAATCAAGCACAGTTGGGGCGTTTTGAGAAAATTGTGAAGGATTTTCCAAACCGGGCAAAATTTGAAAAAAACGACAGGTCCGGTAGTGTCGAAAAAGTCAAAAATTGGGATTTTCCCAAACCTTGCTAAAAGGGGCCAGGGGTGCGGACTGAGTCAGAAAGGAGCAAAATCAAGCACAGTTGGGGCGTTTTGGGGAAATTGTGAAGGATTTTCCAAACCGGGCAAAATTTGAAAAAAACGACAGGGCCGGTACTGTCGAAAAAGTCAAAAATGGGGATTTTCCCAAATTTTTGCTAAAAGGGGCCAGGGGGCGGGCTGATTGAAAAACGAGCAAAATCAAGCACAGTTGGGGCGTTTTGTGAAAATTGTGAAGGATTTTCCAAACCGGGCAAAATTTGAAAAAAAGACAGGGCCGGTAGTGTCGAAAAAGTCAAAAATGGGGATTTTCCCAAACCTTGCTAAAAGGTGCCAGGGGGCGGACTGAGTCAGAAAGGAGCAAAATCAAGCACAGTTGGGGCGTTGTGTGAAAATTGTGAATGATTTTCCAAACCGGGTAAAATTTGAAAAAAAAGACAGGGCCGGTAGTGTCGAAAAAGTCAAAAATGGGGATTTTCCCAAACCTTGCTAAAAGGGGCCAGGGGGGCGGACTGAGTCAGAAATGAGCAAAATCAAGCACAGTTGGGGCGTTTTGAGAAAATTGTAAAGGATTTTCCAAACCGGGCAAAATTTGAAAAAAACGACAGGTCCGGTAGTGTCGAAAAAGTCAAAAATTGGGATTTTCCCAAACCTTGCTAAAAGGGGCCAGGGGTGCGGACTGAGTCAGAAAGGAGCAAAATCAAGCACAGTTGGGGCGTTGTGTGAAAATTGTGAATGATTTTCCAAACCGGGCAAAATTTGAAAAAAACGACAGGGCCGGTAGTGTCGAAAAAGTCAAAAATGGGGATTTTCACAAACTTTGCTTAAAGAGGCCAGAGGGGGGGGCTGGGTGAAAAAGGAGCAAAATCAAGCACAGTTGGGGCGTTTTGTTAAAATTGTGAAGGATTTTCCAAAGTGGGCAAAAATTGAAAAAAACGACAGTGCCGGTAGTGTCGAAAAAGTCAAAAATGGGGATTTTCCCAAACTTTTGCTAAAAGGGGCCAGGGGGCGGGCTGATTGAAAAACGAGCAAAATCAAGCACAGTTGGGGCGTTTTGTGAAAATTGTGAAGGATTTTCCAAACCGGGCAAAATTTGAAAAAGAGACAGGGCCGGTAGTGTCGAAAAAGTCAAAAATGGGGATTTTCCCAAATCCTTGCTAAAAGGGGCCAGGGGGGCGGACTGAGTGAGAAAGGAGCAAAATCAAGCACAGTTGGGGCGTTGTGTGAAAATTGTGAAGGATTTTCCAAACCGGGCAAAATTTGAAAAAAACGACAGGGCCGGTAGTGTCGAAAAAGTCAAAAATGGGGATTTTCCCAAATCCTTCCTAAAAGGGGCCAGGGGGGCGGGCTGAGTCAGAAAGGAGCAAAATCAAGCACAGTTGGGGCGTTGTGTGAAAATTGTGAAGGATTTTCCAAACCGGGCAAAATTTGAAAAAAACGACAGGGCCGGTAGTGTCGAAAAAGTCAAAAATTGGGATTTTCACAAAATTTGCTTAAAGAGGCCAGAGGGGGGGGCTGAGTGAAAAACGAGCAAAATCAAGCACAGTTGGGGCGTTGTGTGAAAATTGTGAAGGATTTTCCAAACCGGGCAAAATTTGAAAAAAACGACAGGGCCGGTAGTGTCGAAAAAGTCAAAAATGCGGATTTTCCCAAACCTTGCTAAAAGGGGCCAGTAGGGCGGACTGAGTCAGAAATGAGCAAAATTAAGCACAGTTGGGGCGTTTTGAGAAAATTGTGAAGGATTTTCCAAACCGGGCAAAATTTGAAAAAAACGACAGGTCCGGTAGTGTCGAAAAAGTCAAAAATGGGGATTTTCCAAAACCTTGCTAAAAGGGGCCAGGGGGGCGGACTAAGTAAGAAAGGAGCAAAATCAAGCACAGTTGGGGCGTTTTGGGAAAATTGTGAAGGATTTTCCAAACCGGGCAAAATTTGAAAAAAAAGACAGGGCCGGTAGTGTCGAAAAAGTCAAAAATGGGGATTTTCCCAAACCTTGCTAAAAGGGGCCAGGGGGGCGGACTGAGTCAGAAAGGAGCAAAATCAAGCACAGTTGGGGCGTTTTGGGAAAATTGTGAAGGATTTTCCAACGTGGGCAAAATTTGAAAAAAACGACAGTGCCGGTAGTGTCGAAAAAGTCAAAAATGGGGATTTTCCCAAACTTTGCTTAAAGAGGCCAGAGGGGGGGGCTGGGTGAAAAAGGAGCAAAATCAAGCACAGTTGGGGCGTTTTGTGAAAATTGTGAAGGATTTTCCAAAGAGGGCAAAAATTGAAAAAAAACAACAGTGCCGGTAGTGTCGAAAAAGTCAAAAATGGGGATTTTCACAAACCTTGCTAAAAGGTTCCAGGGGGTGGACTGAGTCAGAAAGGAGCAAAATCAAGCACAGTTGGGGCGTTTTGAGAAAATTGTGAAGGATTTTCCAAAGTGGGCAAAATTTGAAAAAAACGACAGGTCCGGTAGTGTCGAAAAAGTCAAAAATTGGGATTTTCCCAAATTTTTGCTAAAAGGGGCCAGGGGGCGGGCTGATTGAAAAACGAGCAAAATCAAGCACAGTTGGGACGTTTTGTGAAAATTGTGAAGGATTTTCCAAACCGGGCAAAATTTGAAAAAAAGACAGGGCCGGTAGTGTCGAAAAAGTGAAAAATTGGGATTTTCCCAAACCTTGCTAAAAGGTGCCAGGGGGCGGACTGAGTCAGAAAGGAGCAAAATCAAGCACAGTTGGGGCGTTTTGGGAAAATTGTGAAGGATTTTCCAAACCGGGTAAAATTTGAAAAAAAAGACAGGGCCGGTAGTGTCGAAAAAGTCAAAAATGGGGATTTTCAAAAAATTTGCTTAAAGAGGCCAGAGGTGGGGGCTGAGTGAAAAACGAGCAAAATCAAGCACAGTTGGGGCGTTGTGTGAAAATTGTGAAGGATTTTCCAAACCGGGCAAAATTTGAAAAAAACGACAGTGCCGGTAGTGTCGAAAAAGTCAAAAATGGGGATTTTCCCAAACTTTTGCTAAAAGGGGCCAGGGGGCGGGCTGATTGAAAAACGAGCAAAATCAAGCACAGTTGGGGCGTTTTGTGAAAATTGTGAAGGATTTTCCAAACCGGGCAAAATTTGAAAAAGAGACAGGGCCGGTAGTGTCGAAAAAGTCAAAAATGGGGATTTTCCCAAATCCTTGCTAAAAGGGGCCAGGGGGGCGGACTGAGTGAGAAAGGAGCAAAATCAAGCACAGTTGGGGCGTTGTGTGAAAATTGTGAAGGATTTTCCAAACCGGGCAAAATTTGAAAAAAACGACAGGGCCGGTAGTGTCGAAAAAGTCAAAAATGGGGATTTTCCCAAATCCTTCCTAAAAGGGGCCAGGGGGGCGGGCTGAGTCAGAAAGGAGCAAAATCAAGCACAGTTGGGGCGTTGTGTGAAAATTGTGAAGGATTTTCCAAACCGGGCAAAATTTGAAAAAAACGACAGGGCCGGTAGTGTCGAAAAAGTCAAAAATTGGGATTTTCACAAAATTTGCTTAAAGAGGCCAGAGGGGGGGGCTGAGTGAAAAACGAGCAAAATCAAGCACAGTTGGGGCGTTGTGTGAAAATTGTGAAGGATTTTCCAAACCGGGCAAAATTTGAAAAAAACGACAGGGCCGGTAGTGTCGAAAAAGTCAAAAATGCGGATTTTCCCAAACCTTGCTAAAAGGGGCCAGGGGGGCGGACTGAGTCAGAAAGGAGCAAAATCAAGCACAGTTGGGGCGTTTTGGGAAAATTGTGAAGGATTTTCCAACGTGGGCAAAATTTGAAAAAAACGACAGTGCCGGTAGTGTCGAAAAAGTCAAAAATGGGGATTTTCCCAAACTTTGCTTAAAGAGGCCAGAGGGGGGGGCTGGGTGAAAAAGGAGCAAAATCAAGCACAGTTGGGGCGTTTTGTGAAAATTGTGAAGGATTTTCCAAAGAGGGCAAAAATTGAAAAAAAACAACAGTGCCGGTAGTGTCGAAAAAGTCAAAAATGGGGATTTTCACAAACCTTGCTAAAAGGTTCCAGGGGGTGGACTGAGTCAGAAAGGAGCAAAATCAAGCACAGTTGGGGCGTTTTGAGAAAATTGTGAAGGATTTTCCAAAGTGGGCAAAATTTGAAAAAAACGACAGGTCCGGTAGTGTCGAAAAAGTCAAAAATTGGGATTTTCCCAAATTTTTGCTAAAAGGGGCCAGGGGGCGGGCTGATTGAAAAACGAGCAAAATCAAGCACAGTTGGGACGTTTTGTGAAAATTGTGAAGGATTTTCCAAACCGGGCAAAATTTGAAAAAAAGACAGGGCCGGTAGTGTCGAAAAAGTGAAAAATTGGGATTTTCCCAAACCTTGCTAAAAGGTGCCAGGGGGCGGACTGAGTCAGAAAGGAGCAAAATCAAGCACAGTTGGGGCGTTTTGGGAAAATTGTGAAGGATTTTCCAAACCGGGTAAAATTTGAAAAAAAAGACAGGGCCGGTAGTGTTGAAAAAGTCAAAAATGGGGATTTTCAAAAAATTTGCTTAAAGAGGCCAGAGGTGGGGGCTGAGTGAAAAACGAGCAAAATCAAGCACAGTTGGGGCGTTGTGTGAAAATTGTGAAGGATTTTCCAAACCGGGCAAAATTTGAAAAAAACGACAGGGCCGGTAGTGTCGAAAAAGTCAAAAATGGGGATTTTCACAAAATTTGCTTAAAGAGGCCAGAGGGGGGGGGCTGAGTGAAAAACGAGCAAAATCAAGCACAGTTGGGGCGTTTTGTGAAAATTGTGAAGGATTTTCCATAGTGGGCAAAAATTGAAAAAAACGACAGGGCCGGTAGTGTCGAAAAAGTCAAAAATGCGGATTTTCCCAAACCTTGCTAAAAGGGGCCAGTGGGGCGGACTGAGTCAGAAAGGAGCAAAATCAAGCACAGTTGGGGCGTTTTGGGAAAATTGTGAAGGATTTTCCAAACCGGGCAAAATTTGAAAAAAACGACAGTGCCGGTAGTGTCGAAAAAGTCAAAAATGGGGATTTTCCCAAACTTTGCTTAAAGAGGCCAGAGGGGGGGGCTGGGTGAAAAAGGAGCAAAATCAAGCACAGTTGGGGCGTTTTGTGAAAATTGTGAAGGATTTTCCAAAGAGGGCAAAAATTGAAAAAAACGACAGTGCCTGTAGTGTCGAAAAAGTCAAAAATGGGGATTTTCACAAACCTTGCTAAAAGGTGCCAGGGGGTGGACTGAGTCAGAAAGGAGCAAAATCAAGCACAGTTGGGGCGTTTTGAGAAAATTGTGAAGGATTTTCCAAACCGGGCAAAATTTGAAAAAAACGACAGGTCCGGTAGTGTCGAAAAAGTCAAAAATGGGGATTTTCCAAAACCTTGCTAAAAGGGGCCAGGGGGGCGGACTAAGTAAGAAAGGAGCAAAATCAAGCACAGTTGGGGCGTTTTGGGAAAATTGTGAAGGATTTTCCAAACCGGGCAAAATTTGAAAAAAAAGACAGGGCCGGTAGTGTCGAAAAAGTCAAAAATGGGGATTTTCCCAAACCTTGCTAAAAGGGGCCAGGGGAGCGGACTGAGTCAGAAAGGAGCAAAATCAAGCACAGTTGGGGCGTTTTGGGAAAATTGTGAAGGATTTTCCAACGTGGGCAAAAATTGAAAAAAACGACAGGGCCGGTAGTGTCGAAAAAGTCAAAAATGGGGATTTTCCCAAACCTTGCTAAAAGGGGCTAGGGGGGCGGACTGAGTCAGAAAGGAGCAAAATCAAGCACAGTTGGGGCGTTTTGGGAAAATTGTGAAGGATTTTCCAACGTGGGCAAAATTTGAAAAAAACGACAGTGCCGGTAGTGTCGAAAAAGTCAAAAATGGGGATTTTCCCAAATTTTTGCTAAAAGGGGCCAGGGGGCGGGCTGATTGAAAAACGAGCAAAATCAAGCACAGTTGGGACGTTTTGTGAAAATTGTGAAGGATTTTCCAAACCGGGCAAAATTTGAAAAAAAGACAGGGCCGGTAGTGTCGAAAAAGTGAAAAATTGGGATTTTCCCAAACCTTGCTAAAAGGTGCCAGGGGGCGGACTGAGTCAGAAAGGAGCAAAATCAAGCACAGTTGGGGCGTTTTGGGAAAATTGTGAAGGATTTTCCAAACCGGGTAAAATTTGAAAAAAAAGACAGGGCCGGTAGTGTCGAAAAAGTCAAAAATGGGGATTTTCCCAAACCTTTCTAAAAGGGGCCAGGGGGGCGGACTGAGTCAGAAAGGAGCAAAATCAAGCACAGTTGGGGCGTTTTGGGAAAATTGTGAAGGATTTTCCAAACCGGGCAAAATTTGAACAAAACGACAGTGCCGGTAGTGTCGAAAAAGTCAAAAATGGGGATTTTCCCAAACTTTGCTTAAAGAGGCCAGAGGGGGGGGCTGGGTGAAAAAGGAGCAAAATCAAGCACAGTTGGGGCGTTTTGAAAAAATTGTGAAGGATTTTCCAAAGATGGCAAAAATTGAAAAAAACGACAGGTCCGGTAGTGTCGAAAAAGTCAAAAATTGGGATTTTCCCAAACCTTGCTAAAACGGGCCAGGGGGGCGGACTGAGTCAGAAAGGAGCAAAATCAAGCACAGTTGGGGCGTTTTGGGAAAATTGTGAAGGATTTTCCAAACCGGGCAAAATTTGAAAAAAACGACAGGGCCGGTAGTGTCGAAAAAGTCAAAAATGGGGATTTTCCCAAATTTTTGCTAAAAGGGGCCAGGGGGCGGGCTGATTGAAAAACGAGCAAAATCAAGCACAGTTGGGGCGTTTTGTGAAAATTGTGAAGGATTTTCCAAACCGGGCAAAATTTGAAAAAAAGACAGGGCCGGTAGTGTCGAAAAAGTCAAAAATGGGGATTTTCCGAAATTTTTGCTAAAAGGGGCCAGGGGGCGGGCTGATTGAAAAACGAGCAAAATCAAGCACAGTTGGGGCGTTTTGTGAAAATTGTGAAGGATTTTCCAAACCGGGCAAAATTTGAAAAAAAGACAGGGCCGGTAGTGTCGAAAAAGTCAAAAATGGGGATTTTCCCAAATCCTTGCTAAAAGGGGCCAGGGGGGCGGACTGAGTGAGAAAGGAGCAAAATCAAGCACAGTTGGGGCGTTGTGTGAAAATTGTGAAGGATTTTCCAAACCGGGCAAAATTTGAAAAAAACGACAGGTCCGGTAGTGTCGAAAAAGTCAAAAATGGGGATTTTCCCAAATCCTTCCTAAAAGGGGCAGGGGGGCGGGCTGAGTCAGAAAGGAGCAAAATCAAGCACAGTTGGGGCGTTGTGTGAAAATTGTGAAGGATTTTCCAAACCGGGCAAAATTTGAAAAAAACGACAGGGCCGGTAGTGTCGAAAAAGTCAAAAATTGGGATTTTCACAAAATTTGCTTAAAGAGGCCAGAGGGGGGGGGCTGAGTGAAAAACGAGCAAAATCAAGCACAGTTGGGGCGTTGTGTGAAAATTGTGAAGGATTTTCCAAACCGGGCAAAATTTGAAAAAAACGACAGGGCCGGTAGTGTCGAAAAAGTCAAAAATGCGGATTTTCCCAAACCTTGCTAAAAGGGGCCAGTAGGGCGGACTGAGTCAGAAATGAGCAAAATTAAGCACAGTTGGGGCGTTTTGAGAAAATTGTGAAGGATTTTCCAAACCGGGCAAAATTTGAAAAAAACGACAGGTCCGGTAGTGTCGAAAAAGTCAAAAATGGGGATTTTCCAAAACCTTGCTAAAAGGGGCCAGGGGGGCGGACTAAGTAAGAAAGGAGCAAAATCAAGCACAGTTGGGGCGTTTTGGGAAAATTGTGAAGGATTTTCCAAACCGGGCAAAATTTGAAAAAAAAGACAGGGCCGGTAGTGTCGAAAAAGTCAAAAATGGGGATTTTCCCAAACCTTGCTAAAAGGGGCCAGGGGAGCGGACTGAGTCAGAAAGGAGCAAAATCAAGCACAGTTGGGGCGTTTTGGGAAAATTGTAAAGGATTTTCCAACGTGGGCAAAATTTGAAAAAAACGACAGGGCCGGTAGTGTCGAAAAAGTCAAAAATGCGGATTTTCCCAAACCTTGCTAAAAGGGGCCAGGGGGGCGGACTGAGTCAGAAAGGAGCAAAATCAAGCACAGTTGGGGCGTTTTGTGAAAATTGTGAAGGATTTTCCAAACCGGGCAAAATTTGAAAAAAACGACAGTGCCGGTAGTGTCGAAAAAGTCAAAAATGGGGATTTTCCCAAACTTTGCTTAAAGAGGCCAGAGGGGGGGGCTGGGTGAAAAAGGAGCAAAATCAAGCACAGTTGGGGCGTTTTGTGAAAATTGTGAAGGATTTTCCAAAGAGGGCAAAAATTGAAAAAAAAACAACAGTGCCGGTAGTGTCGAAAAAGTCAAAAATGGGGATTTTCACAAACCTTGCTAAAAGGTGCCAGGGGGTGGACTGAGTCAGAAAGGAGCAAAATCAAGCACAGTTGGGGCGTTTTGAGAAAATTGTGAAGGATTTTCCAAAGTGGGCAAAATTTGAAAAAAACGACAGGTCCGGTAGTGTCGAAAAAGTCAAAAATTGGGATTTTCCCAAATTTTTGCTAAAAGGGGCCAGGGGGCGGGCTGATTGAAAAACGAGCAAAATCAAGCACAGTTGGGACGTTTTGTGAAAATTGTGAAGGATTTTCCAAACCGGGCAAAATTTGAAAAAAAGACAGGGCCGGTAGTGTCGAAAAAGTGAAAAATTGGGATTTTCCCAAACCTTGCTAAAAGGTGCCAGGGGGCGGACTGAGTCAGAAAGGAGCAAAATCAAGCACAGTTGGGGCGTTTTGGGAAAATTGTGAAGGATTTTCCAAAGAGGGCAAAAATTGAAAAAAACGACAGTGCCTGTAGTGTCGAAAAAGTCAAAAATGGGGATTTTCACAAACCTTGCTAAAAGGTGCCAGGGGGTGGACTGAGTCAGAAAGGAGCAAAATCAAGCACAGTTGGGGCGTTTTGAGAAAATTGTGAAGGATTTTCCAAACCGGGCAAAATTTGAAAAAAACGACAGGTCCGGTAGTGTCGAAAAAGTCAAAAATGGGGATTTTCCAAAACCTTGCTAAAAGGGGCCAGGGGGGCGGACTAAGTAAGAAAGGAGCAAAATCAAGCACAGTTGGGGCGTTTTGGGAAAATTGTGAAGGATTTTCCAAACCGGGCAAAATTTGAAAAAAAAGACAGGGCCGGTAGTGTCGAAAAAGTCAAAAATGGGGATTTTCCCAAACCTTGCTAAAAGGGGCCAGGGGAGCGGACTGAGTCAGAAAGGAGCAAAATCAAGCACAGTTGGGGCGTTTTGGGAAAATTGTGAAGGATTTTCCAACGTGGGCAAAAATTGAAAAAAACGACAGGGCCGGTAGTGTCGAAAAAGTCAAAAATGGGGATTTTCCCAAACCTTGCTAAAAGGGGCCAGGGGGGCGGACTGAGTCAGAAAGGAGCAAAATCAAGCACAGTTGGGGCGTTTTGGGAAAATTGTGAAGGATTTTCCAAACCGGGCAAAATTTGAAAAAAACGACAGTGCCGGTAGTGTCGAAAAAGTCAAAAATGGGGATTTTCCCAAATTTTTGCTAAAAGGGGCCAGGGGGCGGGCTGATTGAAAAACGAGCAAAATCAAGCACAGTTGGGACGTTTTGTGAAAATTGTGAAGGATTTTCCAAACCGGGCAAAATTTGAAAAAAAGACAGGGCCGGTAGTGTCGAAAAAGTGAAAAATTGGGATTTTCCCAAACCTTGCTAAAAGGTGCCAGGGGGCGGACTGAGTCAGAAAGGAGCAAAATCAAGCACAGTTGGGGCGTTTTGGGAAAATTGTGAAGGATTTTCCAAACCGGGTAAAATTTGAAAAAAAAGACAGGGCCGGTAGTGTCGAAAAAGTCAAAAATGGGGATTTTCCCAAACCTTTCTAAAAGGGGCCAGGGGGGCGGACTGAGTCAGAAAGGAGCAAAATCAAGCACAGTTGGGGCGTTTTGGGAAAATTGTGAAGGATTTTCCAAACCGGGCAAAATTTGAAAAAAAAGACAGGGCCGGTAGTGTCGAAAAAGTCAAAAATGGGGATTTTCCCAAACCTTGCTAAAAGGGGCCAGGGGAGCGGACTGAGTCAGAAAGGAGCAAAATCAAGCACAGTTGGGGCGTTTTGGGAAAATTGTGAAGGATTTTCCAACGTGGGCAAATATTGAAAAAAACGACAGGGCCGGTAGTGTCGAAAAAGTCAAAAATGGGGATTTTCCCAAACCTTGCTAAAAGGGGCCAGGGGGGCGGACTGAGTCAGAAAGGAGCAAAATCAAGCACAGTTGGGGCGTTTTGGGAAAATTGTGAAGGATTTTCCAAACCGGGCAAAATTTGAAAAAAACGACAGTGCCGGTAGTGTCGAAAAAGTCAAAAATGGGGATTTTCCCAAATTTTTGCTAAAAGGGGCCAGGGGGCGGGCTGATTGAAAAACGAGCAAAATCAAGCACAGTTGGGACGTTTTGTGAAAATTGTGAAGGATTTTCCAAACCGGGCAAAATTTGAAAAAAAGACAGGGCCGGTAGTGTCGAAAAAGTGAAAAATTGGGATTTTCCCAAACCTTGCTAAAAGGTGCCAGGGGGCGGACTGAGTCAGAAAGGAGCAAAATCAAGCACAGTTGGGGCGTTTTGGGAAAATTGTGAAGGATTTTCCAAACCGGGTAAAATTTGAAAAAAAAGACAGGGCCGGTAGTGTCGAAAAAGTCAAAAATGGGGATTTTCCCAAACCTTTCTAAAAGGGGCCAGGGGGGCGGACTGAGTCAGAAAGGAGCAAAATCAAGCACAGTTGGGGCGTTTTGGGAAAATTGTGAAGGATTTTCCAAACCGGGCAAAATTTGAACAAAACGACAGTGCCGGTAGTGTCGAAAAAGTCAAAAATGGGGATTTTCCCAAACTTTGCTTAAAGAGGCCAGAGGGGGGGGCTGGGTGAAAAAGGAGCAAAATCAAGCACAGTTGGGGCGTTTTGAAAAAATTGTGAAGGATTTTCCAAAGATGGCAAAAATTGAAAAAAACGACAGGTCCGGTAGTGTCGAAAAAGTCAAAAATTGGGATTTTCCCAAACCTTGCTAAAACGGGCCAGGGGGGCGGACTGAGTCAGAAAGGAGCAAAATCAAGCACAGTTGGGGCGTTTTGGGAAAATTGTGAAGGATTTTCCAAACCGGGCAAAATTTTAAAAAAACGACAGGGCCGGTAGTGTCGAAACAGTCAAAAATGGGGATTTTCCCAAATTTTTGCTAAAAGGGGCCAGGGGGCGGGCTGATTGAAAAACGAGCAAAATCAAGCACAGTTGGGGCGTTTTGTGAAAATTGTGAAGGATTTTCCAAACCGGGCAAAATTTGAAAAAAACGACAGGGCCGGTAGTGTCGAAAAAGTCAAAAATGGGGATTTTCCGAAATTTTTGCTAAAAGGGGCCAGGGGGCGGGCTGATTGAAAAACGAGCAAAATCAAGCACAGTTGGGGCGTTTTGTGAAAATTGTGAAGGATTTTCCAAACCGGGCAAAATTTGAAAAAAAGACAGGGCCGGTAGTGTCGAAAAAGTCAAAAATGGGGATTTTCCCAAATCCTTGCTAAAAGGGGCCAGGGGGGCGGACTGAGTGAGAAAGGAGCAAAATCAAGCACAGTTGGGGCGTTGTGTGAAAATTGTGAAGGATTTTCCAAACCGGGCAAAATTTGAAAAAAACGACAGGGCCGGTAGTGTCGAAAAAGTCAAAAATGGGGATTTTCCCAAATCCTTCCTAAAAGGGGCAGGGGGGCGGGCTGAGTCAGAAAGGAGCAAAATCAAGCACAGTTGGGGCGTTGTGTGAAAATTGTGAAGGATTTTCCAAACCGGGCAAAATTTGAAAAAAACGACAGGGCCGGTAGTGTCGAAAAAGTCAAAAATTGGGATTTTCACAAAATTTGCTTAAAGAGGCCAGAGGGGGGGGCTGAGTGAAAAACGAGCAAAATCAAGCACAGTTGGGGCGTTGTGTGAAAATTGTGAAGGATTTTCCAAACCGGGCAAAATTTGAAAAAAACGACAGGGCCGGTAGTGTCGAAAAAGTCAAAAATGCGGATTTTCCCAAACCTTGCTAAAAGGGGCCAGTAGGGCGGACTGAGTCAGAAATGAGCAAAATTAAGCACAGTTGGGGCGTTTTGAGAAAATTGTGAAGGATTTTCCAAACCGGGCAAAATTTGAAAAAAACGACAGGTCCGGTAGTGTCGAAAAAGTCAAAAATGGGGATTTTCCAAAACCTTGCTAAAAGGGGCCAGGGGGGCGGACTAAGTAAGAAAGGAGCAAAATCAAGCACAGTTGGGGCGTTTTGGGAAAATTGTGAAGGATTTTCCAAACCGGGCAAAATTTGAAAAAAAAGACAGGGCCGGTAGTGTCGAAAAAGTCAAAAATGGGGATTTTCCCAAACCTTGCTAAAAGGGGCCAGGGGAGCGGACTGAGTCAGAAAGGAGCAAAATCAAGCACAGTTGGGGCGTTTTGGGAAAATTGTAAAGGATTTTCCAACGTGGGCAAAATTTGAAAAAAACGACAGGGCCGGTAGTGTCGAAAAAGTCAAAAATGCGGATTTTCCCAAACTTTGCTTAAAGAGGCCAGAGGGGGGGGCTGGGTGAAAAAGGAGCAAAATCAAGCACAGTTGGGGCGTTTTGAAAAAATTGTGAAGGATTTTCCAAAGATGGCAAAAATTGAAAAAAACGACAGGTCCGGTAGTGTCGAAAAAGTCAAAAATTGGGATTTTCCCAAACCTTGCTAAAACGGGCCAGGGGGGCGGACTGAGTCAGAAAGGAGCAAAATCAAGCACAGTTGGGGCGTTTTGGGAAAATTGTGAAGGATTTTCCAAACCGGGCAAAATTTGAAAAAAACGACAGGGCCGGTAGTGTCGAAAAAGTCAAAAATGGGGATTTTCCCAAATTTTTGCTAAAAGGGGCCAGGGGGCGGGCTGATTGAAAAACGAGCAAAATCAAGCACAGTTGGGGCGTTTTGTGAAAATTGTGAAGGATTTTCCAAACCGGGCAAAATTTGAAAAAAAGACAGGGCCGGTAGTGTCGAAAAAGTCAAAAATGGGGATTTTCCGAAATTTTTGCTAAAAGGGGCCAGGGGGCGGGCTGATTGAAAAACGAGCAAAATCAAGCACAGTTGGGGCGTTTTGTGAAAATTGTGAAGGATTTTCCAAACCGGGCAAAATTTGAAAAAAAGACAGGGCCGGTAGTGTCGAAAAAGTCAAAAATGGGGATTTTCCCAAATCCTTGCTAAAAGGGGCCAGGGGGGCGGACTGAGTGAGAAAGGAGCAAAATCAAGCACAGTTGGGGCGTTGTGTGAAAATTGTGAAGGATTTTCCAAACCGGGCAAAATTTGAAAAAAACGACAGGGCCGGTAGTGTCGAAAAAGTCAAAAATGGGGATTTTCCCAAATCCTTCCTAAAAGGGGCAGGGGGGCGGGCTGAGTCAGAAAGGAGCAAAATCAAGCACAGTTGGGGCGTTGTGTGAAAATTGTGAAGGATTTTCCAAACCGGGCAAAATTTGAAAAAAACGACAGGGCCGGTAGTGTCGAAAAAGTCAAAAATTGGGATTTTCACAAAATTTGCTTAAAGAGGCCAGAGGGGGGGGCTGAGTGAAAAACGAGCAAAATCAAGCACAGTTGGGGCGTTGTGTGAAAATTGTGAAGGATTTTCCAAACCGGGCAAAATTTGAAAAAAACGACAGGGCCGGTAGTGTCGAAAAAGTCAAAAATGCGGATTTTCCCAAACCTTGCTAAAAGGGGCCAGTAGGGCGGACTGAGTCAGAATTGAGCAAAATTAAGCACAGTTGGGGCGTTTTGAGAAAATTGTGAAGGATTTTCCAAACCGGGCAAAATTTGAAAAAAACGACAGGTCCGGTAGTGTCGAAAAAGTCAAAAATGGGGATTTTCCAAAACCTTGCTAAAAGGGGCCAGGGGGGCGGACTAAGTAAGAAAGGAGCAAAATCAAGCACAGTTGGGGCGTTTTGGGAAAATTGTGAAGGATTTTCCAAACCGGGCAAAATTTGAAAAAAAAGACAGGGCCGGTAGTGTCGAAAAAGTCAAAAATGGGGATTTTCCCAAACCTTGCTAAAAGGGGCCAGGGGAGCGGACTGAGTCAGAAAGGAGCAAAATCAAGCACAGTTGGGGCGTTTTGGGAAAATTGTAAAGGATTTTCCAACGTGGGCAAAATTTGAAAAAAACGACAGGGCCGGTAGTGTCGAAAAAGTCAAAAATGCGGATTTTCCCAAACCTTGCTAAAAGGGGCCAGGGGGGCGGACTGAGTCAGAAAGGAGCAAAATCAAGCACAGTTGGGGCGTTTTGTGAAAATTGTGAAGGATTTTCCAAACCGGGCAAAATTTGAAAAAAACGACAGTGCCGGTAGTGTCGAAAAAGTCAAAAATGGGGATTTTCCCAAACTTTGCTTAAAGAGGCCAGAGGGGGGGGCTGGGTGAAAAAGGAGCAAAATCAAGCACAGTTGGGGCGTTTTGTGAAAATTGTGAAGGATTTTCCAAAGAGGGCAAAAATTGAAAAAAAACAACAGTGCCGGTAGTGTCGAAAAAGTCAAAAATGGGGATTTTCACAAACCTTGCTAAAAGGTGCCAGGGGGTGGACTGAGTCAGAAAGGAGCAAAATCAAGCACAGTTGGGGCGTTTTGAGAAAATTGTGAAGGATTTTCCAAAGTGGGCAAAATTTGAAAAAAACGACAGGTCCGGTAGTGTCGAAAAAGTCAAAAATTGGGATTTTCCCAAATTTTTGCTAAAAGGGGCCAGGGGGCGGGCTGATTGAAAAACGAGCAAAATCAAGCACAGTTGGGACGTTTTGTGAAAATTGTGAAGGATTTTCCAAACCGGGCAAAATTTGAAAAAAAGACAGGGCCGGTAGTGTCGAAAAAGTGAAAAATTGGGATTTTCCCAAACCTTGCTAAAAGGTGCCAGGGGGCGGACTGAGTCAGAAAGGAGCAAAATCAAGCACAGTTGGGGCGTTTTGGGAAAATTGTGAAGGATTTTCCAAACCGGGTAAAATTTGAAAAAAAAGACAGGGCCGGTAGTGTCGAAAAAGTCAAAAATGGGGATTTTCCCAAATTTTTGCTAAAAGGGGCCAGGGGGCGGGCTGATTGAAAAACGAGCAAAATCAAGCACAGTTGGGGCGTTTTGTGAAAATTGTGAAGGATTTTCCAAACCGGGCAAAATTTGAAAAAAAGACAGGGCCGGTAGTGTCGAAAAAGTCAAAAATGGGGATTTTCCCAAATCCTTGCTAAAAGGGGCCAGGGGGGCGGACTGAGTGAGAAAGGAGCAAAATCAAGCACAGTTGGGGCGTTGTGTGAAAATTGTGAAGGATTTTCCAAACCGGGCAAAATTTGAAAAAAACGACAGGTCCGGTAGTGTCGAAAAAGTCAAAAATGGGGATTTTCCCAAATCCTTCCTAAAAGGGGCAGGGGGGCGGGCTGAGTCAGAAAGGAGCAAAATCAAGGACAGTTGGGGCGTTGTGTGAAAATTGTGAAGGATTTTCCAAACCGGGCAAAATTTGAAAAAAACGACAGGGCCGGTAGTGTCGAAAAAGTCAAAAATTGGGATTTTCCCAAACCTTGCTAAAACGGGCCAGGGGGGCGGACTGAGTCAGAAAGGAGCAAAATCAAGCACAGTTGGGGCGTTTTGGGAAAATTGTGAAGGATTTTCCAAACCGGGCAAAATTTGAAAAAAACGACAGGTCCGGTAGTGTCGAAAAAGTCAAAAATGGGGATTTTCCAAAACCTTGCTAAAAGGGGCCAGGGGGGCGGACTAAGTAAGAAAGGAGCAAAATCAAGCACAGTTGGGGCGTTTTGTGAAAATTGTGAAGGATTTTCCAAACCGGGCAAAATTTGAAAAAAAAGACAGGGCCGGTAGTGTCGAAAAAGTCAAAAATGGGGATTTTCCCAAACCTTGCTAAAAGGGGCCAGGGGAGCGGACTGAGTCAGAAAGGAGCAAAATCAAGCACAGTTGGGGCGTTTTGGGAAAATTGTAAAGGATTTTCCAACGTGGGCAAAATTTGAAAAAAACGACAGGGCCGGTAGTGTCGAAAAAGTCAAAAATGCGGATTTTCCCAAACTTTGCTTAAAGAGGCCAGAGGGGGGGGCTGGGTGAAAAAGGAGCAAAATCAAGCACAGTTGGGGCGTTTTGAAAAAATTGTGAAGGATTTTCCAAAGATGGCAAAAATTGAAAAAAACGACAGGTCCGGTAGTGTCGAAAAAGTCAAAAATTGGGATTTTCCCAAACCTTGCTAAAACGGGCCAGGGGGGCGGACTGAGTCAGAAAGGAGCAAAATCAAGCACAGTTGGGGCGTTTTGGGAAAATTGTGAAGGATTTTCCAAACCGGGCAAAATTTGAAAAAAACGACAGGGCCGGTAGTGTCGAAAAAGTCAAAAATGGGGATTTTCCCAAATTTTTGCTAAAAGGGGCCAGGGGGCGGGCTGATTGAAAAACGAGCAAAATCAAGCACAGTTGGGGCGTTTTGTGAAAATTGTGAAGGATTTTCCAAACCGGGCAAAATTTGAAAAAAAGACAGGGCCGGTAGTGTCGAAAAAGTCAAAAATGGGGATTTTCCGAAATTTTTGCTAAAAGGGGCCAGGGGGCGGGCTGATTGAAAAACGAGCAAAATCAAGCACAGTTGGGGCGTTTTGTGAAAATTGTGAAGGATTTTCCAAACCGGGCAAAATTTGAAAAAAAGACAGGGCCGGTAGTGTCGAAAAAGTCAAAAATGGGGATTTTCCCAAATCCTTGCTAAAAGGGGCCAGGGGGGCGGACTGAGTGAGAAAGGAGCAAAATCAAGCACAGTTGGGGCGTTGTGTGAAAATTGTGAAGGATTTTCCAAACCGGGCAAAATTTGAAAAAAACGACAGGGCCGGTAGTGTCGAAAAAGTCAAAAATGGGGATTTTCCCAAATCCTTCCTAAAAGGGGCAGGGGGGCGGGCTGAGTCAGAAAGGAGCAAAATCAAGCACAGTTGGGGCGTTGTGTGAAAATTGTGAAGGATTTTCCAAACCGGGCAAAATTTGAAAAAAACGACAGGGCCGGTAGTGTCGAAAAAGTCAAAAATTGGGATTTTCACAAAATTTGCTTAAAGAGGCCAGAGGGGGGGGCTGAGTGAAAAACGAGCAAAATCAAGCACAGTTGGGGCGTTGTGTGAAAATTGTGAAGGATTTTCCAAACCGGGCAAAATTTGAAAAAAACGACAGGGCCGGTAGTGTCGAAAAAGTCAAAAATGCGGATTTTCCCAAACCTTGCTAAAAGGGGCCAGTAGGGCGGACTGAGTCAGAATTGAGCAAAATTAAGCACAGTTGGGGCGTTTTGAGAAAATTGTGAAGGATTTTCCAAACCGGGCAAAATTTGAAAAAAACGACAGGTCCGGTAGTGTCGAAAAAGTCAAAAATGGGGATTTTCCAAAACCTTGCTAAAAGGGGCCAGGGGGGCGGACTAAGTAAGAAAGGAGCAAAATCAAGCACAGTTGGGGCGTTTTGGGAAAATTGTGAAGGATTTTCCAAACCGGGCAAAATTTGAAAAAAAAGACAGGGCCGGTAGTGTCGAAAAAGTCAAAAATGGGGATTTTCCCAAACCTTGCTAAAAGGGGCCAGGGGAGCGGACTGAGTCAGAAAGGAGCAAAATCAAGCACAGTTGGGGCGTTTTGGGAAAATTGTAAAGGATTTTCCAACGTGGGCAAAATTTGAAAAAAACGACAGGGCCGGTAGTGTCGAAAAAGTCAAAAATGCGGATTTTCCCAAACCTTGCTAAAAGGGGCCAGGGGGGCGGACTGAGTCAGAAAGGAGCAAAATCAAGCACAGTTGGGGCGTTTTGTGAAAATTGTGAAGGATTTTCCAAACCGGGCAAAATTTGAAAAAAACGACAGTGCCGGTAGTGTCGAAAAAGTCAAAAATGGGGATTTTCCCAAACTTTGCTTAAAGAGGCCAGAGGGGGGGGCTGGGTGAAAAAGGAGCAAAATCAAGCACAGTTGGGGCGTTTTGTGAAAATTGTGAAGGATTTTCCAAAGAGGGCAAAAATTGAAAAAAAACAACAGTGCCGGTAGTGTCGAAAAAGTCAAAAATGGGGATTTTCACAAACCTTGCTAAAAGGTGCCAGGGGGTGGACTGAGTCAGAAAGGAGCAAAATCAAGCACAGTTGGGGCGTTTTGAGAAAATTGTGAAGGATTTTCCAAAGTGGGCAAAATTTGAAAAAAACGACAGGTCCGGTAGTGTCGAAAAAGTCAAAAATTGGGATTTTCCCAAATTTTTGCTAAAAGGGGCCAGGGGGCGGGCTGATTGAAAAACGAGCAAAATCAAGCACAGTTGGGACGTTTTGTGAAAATTGTGAAGGATTTTCCAAACCGGGCAAAATTTGAAAAAAAGACAGGGCCGGTAGTGTCGAAAAAGTGAAAAATTGGGATTTTCCCAAACCTTGCTAAAAGGTGCCAGGGGGCGGACTGAGTCAGAAAGGAGCAAAATCAAGCACAGTTGGGGCGTTTTGGGAAAATTGTGAAGGATTTTCCAAACCGGGTAAAATTTGAAAAAAAAGACAGGGCCGGTAGTGTCGAAAAAGTCAAAAATGGGGATTTTCCCAAATTTTTGCTAAAAGGGGCCAGGGGGCGGGCTGATTGAAAAACGAGCAAAATCAAGCACAGTTGGGGCGTTTTGTGAAAATTGTGAAGGATTTTCCAAACCGGGCAAAATTTGAAAAAAAGACAGGGCCGGTAGTGTCGAAAAAGTCAAAAATGGGGATTTTCCCAAATCCTTGCTAAAAGGGGCCAGGGGGGCGGACTGAGTGAGAAAGGAGCAAAATCAAGCACAGTTGGGGCGTTGTGTGAAAATTGTGAAGGATTTTCCAAACCGGGCAAAATTTGAAAAAAACGACAGGTCCGGTAGTGTCGAAAAAGTCAAAAATGGGGATTTTCCCAAATCCTTCCTAAAAGGGGCAGGGGGGCGGGCTGAGTCAGAAAGGAGCAAAATCAAGGACAGTTGGGGCGTTGTGTGAAAATTGTGAAGGATTTTCCAAACCGGGCAAAATTTGAAAAAAACGACAGGGCCGGTAGTGTCGAAAAAGTCAAAAATTGGGATTTTCCCAAACCTTGCTAAAACGGGCCAGGGGGGCGGACTGAGTCAGAAAGGAGCAAAATCAAGCACAGTTGGGGCGTTTTGGGAAAATTGTGAAGGATTTTCCAAACCGGGCAAAATTTGAAAAAAACGACAGGTCCGGTAGTGTCGAAAAAGTCAAAAATGGGGATTTTCCAAAACCTTGCTAAAAGGGGCCAGGGGGGCGGACTAAGTAAGAAAGGAGCAAAATCAAGCACAGTTGGGGCGTTTTGTGAAAATTGTGAAGGATTTTCCAAACCGGGCAAAATTTGAAAAAAAAGACAGGGCCGGTAGTGTCGAAAAAGTCAAAAATGGGGATTTTCCCAAACCTTGCTAAAAGGGGCCAGGGGAGCGGACTGAGTCAGAAAGGAGCAAAATCAAGCACAGTTGGGGCGTTTTGGGAAAATTGTGAAGGATTTTCCAACGTGGGCAAAAATTGAAAAAAACGACAGGGCCGGTAGTGTCGAAAAAGTCAAAAATGGGGATTTTCCCAAACCTTGCTAAAAGGGGCCAGGGGGGCGGACTGAGTCAGAAAGGAGCAAAATCAAGCACAGTTGGGGCGTTTTGGGAAAATTGTGAAGGATTTTCCAAACCGGGCAAAATTTGAAAAAAACCACAGTGCCGGTAGTGTCGAAAAAGTCAAAAATGGGGATTTTCCCAAACTTTGCTTAAAGAGGCCAGAGGGGGGGGCTGGGTGAAAAAGGAGCAAAATCAAGCACAGTTGGGGCGTTTTGTGAAAATTGTGAAGGATTTTCCAAAGAGGGCAAAAATTGAAAAAAACGACAGTGCCGGTAGTGTCGAAAAAGTCAAAAATGGGGATTTTCACAAACCTTGCTAAAAGGTGCCAGGGGGTGGACTGAGTCAGAAAGGAGCAAAATCAAGCACAGTTGGGGCGTTTTGAGAAAATTGTGAAGGATTTTCCAAAGTGGGCAAAATTTGAAAAAAACGACAGGTCCGGTAGTGTCGAAAAAGTCAAAAATTGGGATTTTCCCAAACTTTGCTAAAACGGGCTAGGGGGGCGGACTGAGTCAGAAAGGAGCAAAATCAAGCACAGTTGGGGCGTTTTGGGAAAATTGTGAAGGATTTTTTAAACCGGGCAAAATTTGAAAAAAACGACAGGGGCGGTAGTGTCGAAAAAGTCAAAAATGGGGATTTTCCCAAATTTTTGCTAAAAGGGGCCAGGGGGCGGGCTGATTGAAAAACGAGCAAAATCAAGCACAGTTGGGACGTTTTGTGAAAATTGTGAAGGATTTTCCAAACCGGGCAAAATTTGAAAAAAAGACAGGGCCGGTAGTGTCGAAAAAGTGAAAAATTGGGATTTTCCCAAACCTTGCTAAAAGGTGCCAGGGGGCGGACTGAGTCAGAAAGGAGCAAAATCAAGCACAGTTGGGGCGTTTTGGGAAAATTGTGAAGGATTTTCCAAACCGGGTAAAATTTGAAAAAAAAGACAGGGCCGGTAGTGTCGAAAAAGTCAAAAATGGGGATTTTCCCAAACCTTTCTAAAAGGGGCCAGGGGGGCGGACTGAGTCAGAAAGGAGCAAAATCAAGCACAGTTGGGGCGTTTTGGGAAAATTGTGAAGGATTTTCCAAACCGGGCAAAATTTGAAAAAAAAGACAGGGCCGGTAGTGTCGAAAAAGTCAAAAATGGGGATTTTCCCAAACCTTGCTAAAAGGGGCCAGGGGAGCGGACTGAGTCAGAAAGGAGCAAAATCAAGCACAGTTGTGGCGTTTTGGGAAAATTGTGAAGGATTTTCCAACGTGGGCAAAAATTGAAAAAAACGACAGGGCCGGTAGTGTCGAAAAAGTCAAAAATGGGGATTTTCCCAAACCTTGCTAAAAGGGGCCAGGGGGGCGGACTGAGTCAGAAAGGAGCAAAATCAAGCACAGTTGGGGCGTTTTGGGAAAATTGTGAAGGATTTTCCAAACCGGGCAAAATTTGAAAAAAACGACAGTGCCGGTAGTGTCGAAAAAGTCAAAAATGGGGATTTTCCCAAATTTTTGCTAAAAGGGGCCAGGGGGCGGGCTGATTGAAAAACGAGCAAAATCAAGCACAGTTGGGACGTTTTGTGAAAATTGTGAAGGATTTTCCAAACCGGGCAAAATTTGAAAAAAAGACAGGGCCGGTAGTGTCGAAAAAGTGAAAAATTGGGATTTTCCCAAACCTTGCTAAAAGGTGCCAGGGGGCGGACTGAGTCAGAAAGGAGCAAAGTCAAGCACAGTTGGGGCGTTTTGGGAAAATTGTGAAGGATTTTCCAAACCGGGTAAAATTTGAAAAAAAAGACAGGGCCGGTAGTGTCGAAAAAGTCAAAAATGGGGATTTTCCCAAACCTTTCTAAAAGGGGCCAGGGGGGCAGACTGAGTCAGAAAGGAGCAAAATCAAGCACAGTTGGGGCGTTTTGGGAAAATTGTGAAGGATTTTCCAAACCGGGCAAAATTTGAACAAAACGACAGTGCCGGTAGTGTCGAAAAAGTCAAAAATGGGGATTTTCCCAAACTTTGCTTAAAGAGGCCAGAGGGGGGGGCTGGGTGAAAAAGGAGCAAAATCAAGCACAGTTGGGGCGTTTTGAAAAAATTGTGAAGGATTTTCCAAAGATGGCAAAAATTGAAAAAAACGACAGGTCCGGTAGTGTCGAAAAAGTCAAAAATTGGGATTTTCCCAAACCTTGCTAAAACGGGCCAGGGGGGCGGACTGAGTCAGAAAGGAGCAAAATCAAGCACAGTTGGGGCGTTTTGGGAAAATTGTGAAGGATTTTCCAAACCGGGCAAAATTTGAAAAAAACGACAGGGCCGGTAGTGTCGAAAAAGTCAAAAATGGGGATTTTCCCAAATTTTTGCTAAAAGGGGCCAGGGGGCGGGCTGATTGAAAAACGAGCAAAATCAAGCACAGTTGGGGCGTTTTGTGAAAATTGTGAAGGATTTTCCAAACCGGGCAAAATTTGAAAAAAAGACAGGGCCGGTAGTGTCGAAAAAGTCAAAAATGGGGATTTTCCGAAATTTTTGCTAAAAGGGGCCAGGGGGCGGGCTGATTGAAAAACGAGCAAAATCAAGCACAGTTGGGGCGTTTTGTGAAAATTGTGAAGGATTTTCCAAACCGGGCAAAATTTGAAAAAAAGACAGGGCCGGTAGTGTCGAAAAAGTCAAAAATGGGGATTTTCCCAAATCCTTGCTAAAAGGGGCCAGGGGGGCGGACTGAGTGAGAAAGGAGCAAAATCAAGCACAGTTGGGGCGTTGTGTGAAAATTGTGAAGGATTTTCCAAACCGGGCAAAATTTGAAAAAAACGACAGGGCCGGTAGTGTCGAAAAAGTCAAAAATGGGGATTTTCCCAAATCCTTCCTAAAAGGGGCAGGGGGGCGGGCTGAGTCAGAATGGAGCAAAATCAAGCACAGTTGGGGCGTTGTGTGAAAATTGTGAAGGATTTTCCAAACCGGGCAAAATTTGAAAAAAACGACAGGGCCGGTAGTGTCGAAAAAGTCAAAAATTGGGATTTTCACAAAATTTGCTTAAAGAGGCCAAAGGGGGGGGCTGAGTGAAAAACGAGCAAAATCAAGCACAGTTGGGGCGTTGTGTGAAAATTGTGAAGGATTTTCCAAACCGGGCAAAATTTGAAAAAAACGACAGGGCCGGTAGTGTCGAAAAAGTCAAAAATGCGGATTTTCCCAAACCTTGCTAAAAGGGGCCAGTAGGGCGGACTGAGTCAGAAATGAGCAAAATTAAGCACAGTTGGGGCGTTTTGAGAAAATTGTGAAGGATTTTCCAAACCGGGCAAAATTTGAAAAAAACGACAGGTCCGGTAGTGTCGAAAAAGTCAAAAATGGGGATTTTCCAAAACCTTGCTAAAAGGGGCCAGGGGGGCGGACTAAGTCAGAAAGGAGCAAAATCAAGCACAGTTGGGGCGTTTTGGGAAAATTGTGAAGGATTTTCCAACGTGGGCAAAATTTGAAAAAAACGACAGGGCCGGTAGTGTCGAAAAAGTCAAAAATGCGGATTTTCCCAAACCTTGCTAAAAGGGGCCAGGGGGGCGGACTGAGTCAGAAAGGAGCAAAATCAAGCACAGTTGGGGCGTTTTGTGAAAATTGTGAAGGATTTTCCAAACCGGGCAAAATTTGAAAAAAACGACAGTGCCGGTAGTGTCGAAAAAGTCAAAAATGGGGATTTTCCCAAACTTTGCTTAAAGAGGCCAGAGGGGGGGGCTGGGTGAAAAAGGAGCAAAATCAAGCACAGTTGGGGCGTTTTGTGAAAATTGTGAAGGATTTTCCAAAGAGGGCAAAAATTGAAAAAAAACAACAGTGCCGGTAGTGTCGAAAAAGTCAAAAATGGGGATTTTCACAAACCTTGCTAAAAGGTGCCAGGGGGTGGACTGAGTCAGAAAGGAGCAAAATCAAGCACAGTTGGGGCGTTTTGAGAAAATTGTGAAGGATTTTCCAAAGTGGGCAAAATTTGAAAAAAACGACAGGTCCGGTAGTGTCGAAAAAGTCAAAAATTGGGATTTTCCCAAATTTTTGCTAAAAGGGGCCAGGGGGCGGGCTGATTGAAAAACGAGCAAAATCAAGCACAGTTGGGACGTTTTGTGAAAATTGTGAAGGATTTTCCAAACCGGGCAAAATTTGAAAAAAAGACAGGGCCGGTAGTGTCGAAAAAGTGAAAAATTGGGATTTTCCGAAACCTTGCTAAAAGGTGCCAGGGGGCGGACTGAGTCAGAAAGGAGCAAAATCAAGCACAGTTGGGGCGTTTTGGGAAAATTGTGAAGGATTTTCCAAACCGGGTAAAATTTGAAAAAAAAGACAGGGCCGGTAGTGTCGAAAAAGTCAAAAATGGGGATTTTCAAAAAATTTGCTTAAAGAGGCCAGAGGTGGGGGCTGAGTGAAAAACGAGCAAAATCAAGCACAGTTGGGGCGTTGTGTGAAAATTGTGAAGGATTTTCCAAACCGGGCAAAATTTGAAAAAAACGACAGGGCCGGTAGTGTCGAAAAAGTCAAAAATGGGGATTTTCACAAAATTTGCTTAAAGAGGCCAGAGGGGGGGGGCTGAGTGAAAAACGAGCAAAATCAAGCACAGTTGGGGCGTTTGGTGAAAATTGTGAAGGATTTTCCATAGTGGGCAAAAATTGAAAAAAACGACAGGGCCGGTAGTGTCGAAAAAGTCAAAAATGCGGATTTTCCCAAACCTTGCTAAAAGGGGCCAGTGGGGCGGACTGAGTCAGAAATGAGCAAAATTAAGCACAGTTGGGGCGTTTTGAGAAAATTGTGAAGGATTTTCCAAACCGGGCAAAATTTGAAAAAAACGACAGGTCCGGTAGTGTCGAAAAAGTCAAAAATGGGGATTTTCCAAAACCTTGCTAAAAGGGGCCAGGGGGGCAGACTAAGTAAGAAAGGAGCAAAATCAAGCACAGTTGGGGCGTTTTGGGAAAATTGTGAAGGATTTTCCAAACCGGGCAAAATTTGAAAAAAAAGACAGGGCCGGTAGTGTCGAAAAAGTCAAAAATGGGGATTTTCCCAAACCTTGCTAAAAGGGGCCAGGGGAGCGGACTGAGTCAGAAAGGAGCAAAATCAAGCACAGTTGGGTCGTTTTTGGAAAATTGTGAAGGATTTTCCAAACCGGGCAAAATTTGAAAAAAACGACAGTGCCGGTAGTGTCGAAAAAGTCAAAAATGGGGATTTTCCCAAACTTTGCTTAAAGAGGCCAGAGGGGGGGGCTGGGTGAAAAAGGAGCAAAATCAAGCACAGTTGGGGCGTTTTGTGAAAATTGTGAAGGATTTTCCAAAGAGGGCAAAAATTGAAAAAAACGACAGTGCCTGTAGTGTCGAAAAAGTCAAAAATGGGGATTTTCACAAACCTTGCTAAAAGGTGCCAGGGGGTGGACTGAGTCAGAAAGGAGCAAAATCAAGCACAGTTGGGGCGTTTTGAGAAAATTGTGAAGGATTTTCCAAACCGGGCAAAATTTGAAAAAAACGACAGGTCCGGTAGTGTCGAAAAAGTCAAAAATGGGGATTTTCCAAAACCTTGCTAAAAGGGGCCAGGGGGGCGGACTAAGTAAGAAAGGAGCAAAATCAAGCACAGTTGGGGCGTTTTGGGAAAATTGTGAAGGATTTTCCAAACCGGGCAAAATTTGAAAAAAAAGACAGGGCCGGTAGTGTCGAAAAAGTCAAAAATGGGGATTTTCCCAAACCTTGCTAAAAGGGGCCAGGGGAGCGGACTGAGTCAGAAAGGAGCAAAATCAAGCACAGTTGGGGCGTTTTGGGAAAATTGTGAAGGATTTTCCAACGTGGGCAAAAATTGAAAAAAACGACAGGGCCGGTAGTGTCGAAAAAGTCAAAAATGCGGATTTTCCCAAACCTTGCTAAAAGGGGCCAGGGGGGCGGACTGAGTCAGAAAGGAGCAAAATCAAGCACAGTTGGGGCGTTTTGGGTAAATTGTGAAGGATTTTCCAAACCGGGTAAAATTTGAAAAAAAAGACAGGGCCGGTAGTGTCGAAAAAGTCAAAAATGGGGATTTTCAAAAAATTTGCTTAAAGAGGCCAGAGGTGGGGGCTGAGTGAAAAACGAGCAAAATCAAGCACAGTTGGGGCGTTGTGTGAAAATTGTGAAGGATTTTCCAAACCGGGCAAAATTTGAAAAAAACGACAGGGCCGGTAGTGTCGAAAAAGTCAAAAATGGGGATTTTCACAAAATTTGCTTAAAGAGGCCAGAGGGGGGGGGCTGAGTGAAAAACGAGCAAAATCAAGCACAGTTGGGGCGTTTTGTGAAAATTGTGAAGGATTTTCCATAGTGGGCAAAAATTGAAAAAAACGACAGGGCCGGTAGTGTCGAAAAAGTCAAAAATGCGGATTTTCCCAAACCTTGCTAAAAGGGGCCAGTGGGGCGGACTGAGTCAGAAATGAGCAAAATTAAGCACAGTTGGGGCGTTTTGAGAAAATTGTGAAGGATTTTCCAAACCGGGCAAAATTTGAAAAAAACGACAGGTCCGGTAGTGTCGAAAAAGTCAAAAATGGGGATTTTCCAAAACCTTGCTAAAAGGGGCCAGGGGGGCAGACTAAGTAAGAAAGGAGCAAAATCAAGCACAGTTGGGGCGTTTTGGGAAAATTGTGAAGGATTTTCCAAACCGGGCAAAATTTGAAAAAAAAGACAGGGCCGGTAGTGTCGAAAAAGTCAAAAATGGGGATTTTCCCAAACCTTGCTAAAAGGGGCCAGGGGAGCGGACTGAGTCAGAAAGGAGCAAAATCAAGCACAGTTGGGGCGTATTTGGAAAATTGTGAAGGATTTTCCAAACCGGGCAAAATTTGAAAAAAACGACAGTGCCGGTAGTGTCGAAAAAGTCAAAAATGGGGATTTTCCCAAACTTTGCTTAAAGAGGCCAGAGGGGGGGGCTGGGTGAAAAAGGAGCAAAATCAAGCACAGTTGGGGCGTTTTGTGAAAATTGTGAAGGATTTTCCAAAGAGGGCAAAAATTGAAAAAAACGACAGTGCCTGTAGTGTCGAAAAAGTCAAAAATGGGGATTTTCACAAACCTTGCTAAAAGGTGCCAGGGGGTGGACTGAGTCAGAAAGGAGCAAAATCAAGCACAGTTGGGGCGTTTTGAGAAAATTGTGAAGGATTTTCCAAACCGGGCAAAATTTGAAAAAAAAGACAGGTCCGGTAGTGTCGAAAAAGTCAAAAATGGGGATTTTCCAAAACCTTGCTAAAAGGGGCCAGGGGGGCGGACTACGTAAGAAAGGAGCAAAATCAAGCACAGTTGGGGCGTTTTGTGAAAATTGTGAAGGATTTTCCAAACCGGGCAAAATTTGAAAAAAACGACAGTGCCGGTAGTGTCGAAAAAGTCAAAAATGGGGATTTTCCCAAACTTTGCTTAAAGAGGCCAGAGGGGGGGGCTGGGTGAAAAAGGAGCAAAATCAAGCACAGTTGGGGCGTTTTGTGAAAATTGTGAAGGATTTTCCAAAGAGGGCAAAAATTGAAAAAAAACAACAGTGCCGGTAGTGTCGAAAAAGTCAAAAATGGGGATTTTCACAAACCTTGCTAAAAGGTGCCAGGGGGTGGACTGAGTCAGAAAGGAGCAAAATCAAGCACAGTTGGGGCGTTTTGAGAAAATTGTGAAGGATTTTCCAAAGTGGGCAAAATTTGAAAAAAACGACAGGTCCGGTAGTGTCGAAAAAGTCAAAAATTGGGATTTTCCCAAATTTTTGCTAAAAGGGGCCAGGGGGCGGGCTGATTGAAAAACGAGCAAAATCAAGCACAGTTGGGACGTTTTGTGAAAATTGTGAAGGATTTTCCAAACCGGGCAAAATTTGAAAAAAAGACAGGGCCGGTAGTGTCGAAAAAGTGAAAAATTGGGATTTTCCCAAACCTTGCTAAAAGGTGCCAGGGGGCGGACTGAGTCAGAAAGGAGCAAAATCAAGCACAGTTGGGGCGTTTTGGGAAAATTGTGAAGGATTTTCCAAACCGGGTAAAATTTGAAAAAAAAGACAGGGCCGGTAGTGTCGAAAAAGTCAAAAATGGGGATTTTCCCAAATTTTTGCTAAAAGGGGCCAGGGGGCGGGCTGATTGAAAAACGAGCAAAATCAAGCACAGTTGGGGCGTTTTGTGAAAATTGTGAAGGATTTTCCAAACCGGGCAAAATTTGAAAAAAAGACAGGGCCGGTAGTGTCGAAAAAGTCAAAAATGGGGATTTTCCCAAATCCTTGCTAAAAGGGGCCAGGGGGGCGGACTGAGTGAGAAAGGAGCAAAATCAAGCACAGTTGGGGCGTTGTGTGAAAATTGTGAAGGATTTTCCAAACCGGGCAAAATTTGAAAAAAACGACAGGGCCGGTAGTGTCGAAAAAGTCAAAAATGGGGATTTTCCCAAATCCTTCCTAAAAGGGGCAGGGGGGCGGGCTGAGTCAGAAAGGAGCAAAATCAAGCACAGTTGGGGCGTTGTGTGAAAATTGTGAAGGATTTTCCAAACCGGGCAAAATTTGAAAAAAACGACAGGGCCGGTAGTGTCGAAAAAGTCAAAAATTGGGATTTTCCCAAACCTTGCTAAAACGGGCCAGGGGGGCGGACTGAGTCAGAAAGGAGCAAAATCAAGCACAGTTGGGGCGTTTTGGGAAAATTGTGAAGGATTTTCCAAACCGGGCAAAATTTGAAAAAAACGACAGGTCCGGTAGTGTCGAAAAAGTCAAAAATGGGGATTTTCCAAAACCTTGCTAAAAGGGGCCAGGGGGGCGGACTAAGTAAGAAAGGAGCAAAATCAAGCACAGTTGGGGCGTTTTGGGAAAATTGTGAAGGATTTTCCAAACCGGGCAAAATTTGAAAAAAAAGACAGGGCCGGTAGTGTCGAAAAAGTCAAAAATGGGGATTTTCCCAAACCTTGCTAAAAGGGGCCAGGGGAGCGGACTGAGTCAGAAAGGAGCAAAATCAAGCACAGTTGGGGCGTTTTGGGAAAATTGTGAAGGATTTTCCAACGTGGGCAAAAATTGAAAAAAACGACAGGGCCGGTAGTGTCGAAAAAGTCAAAAATGGGGATTTTCCCAAACCTTGCTAAAAGGGGCCAGGGGGGCGGACTGAGTCAGAAAGGAGCAAAATCAAGCACAGTTGGGGCGTTTTGGGAAAATTGTGAAGGATTTTCCAAACCGGGCAAAATTTGAAAAAAACCACAGTGCCGGTAGTGTCGAAAAAGTCAAAAATGGGGATTTTCCCAAACTTTGCTTAAAGAGGCCAGAGGGGGGGGCTGGGTGAAAAAGGAGCAAAATCAAGCACAGTTGGGGCGTTTTGTGAAAATTGTGAAGGATTTTCCAAAGAGGGCAAAAATTGAAAAAAACGACAGTGCCGGTAGTGTCGAAAAAGTCAAAAATGGGGATTTTCACAAACCTTGCTAAAAGGTGCCAGGGGGTGGACTGAGTCAGAAAGGAGCAAAATCAAGCACAGTTGGGGCGTTTTGAGAAAATTGTGAAGGATTTTCCAAAGTGGGCAAAATTTGAAAAAAACGACAGGTCCGGTAGTGTCGAAAAAGTCAAAAATTGGGATTTTCCCAAACTTTGCTAAAACGGGCTAGGGGGGCGGACTGAGTCAGAAAGGAGCAAAATCAAGCACAGTTGGGGCGTTTTGGGAAAATTGTGAAGGATTTTTTAAACCGGGCAAAATTTGAAAAAAACGACAGGGGCGGTAGTGTCGAAAAAGTCAAAAATGGGGATTTTCCCAAATTTTTGCTAAAAGGGGCCAGGGGGCGGGCTGATTGAAAAACGAGCAAAATCAAGCACAGTTGGGACGTTTTGTGAAAATTGTGAAGGATTTTCCAAACCGGGCAAAATTTGAAAAAAAGACAGGGCCGGTAGTGTCGAAAAAGTGAAAAATTGGGATTTTCCCAAACCTTGCTAAAAGGTGCCAGGGGGCGGACTGAGTCAGAAAGGAGCAAAATCAAGCACAGTTGGGGCGTTTTGGGAAAATTGTGAAGGATTTTCCAAACCAGGTAAAATTTGAAAAAAAAGACAGGGCCGGTAGTGTCGAAAAAGTCAAAAATGGGGATTTTCCCAAACCTTTCTAAAAGGGGCCAGGGGGGCGGACTGAGTCAGAAAGGAGCAAAATCAAGCACAGTTGGGGCGTTTTGGGAAAATTGTGAAGGATTTTCCAAACCGGGCAAAATTTGAAAAAAAAGACAGGGCCGGTAGTGTCGAAAAAGTCAAAAATGGGGATTTTCCCAAACCTTGCTAAAAGGGGCCAGGGGAGCGGACTGAGTCAGAAAGGAGCAAAATCAAGCACAGTTGGGGCGTTTTGGGAAAATTGTGAAGGATTTTCCAACGTGGGCAAAAATTGAAAAAAACGACAGGGGCGGTAGTGTCGAAAAAGTCAAAAATGGGGATTTTCCCAAATTTTTGCTAAAAGGGGCCAGGGGGCGGGCTGATTGAAAAACGAGCAAAATCAAGCACAGTTGGGACGTTTTGTGAAAATTGTGAAGGATTTTCCAAACCGGGCAAAATTTGAAAAAAAGACAGGGCCGGTAGTGTCGAAAAAGTGAAAAATTGGGATTTTCCCAAACCTTGCTAAAAGGTGCCAGGGGGCGGACTGAGTCAGAAAGGAGCAAAATCAAGCACAGTTGGGGCGTTTTGGGAAAATTGTGAAGGATTTTCCAAACCGGGTAAAATTTGAAAAAAAAGACAGGGCCGGTAGTGTCGAAAAAGTCAAAAATGGGGATTTTCCCAAACCTTTCTAAAAGGGGCCAGGGGGGCGGACTGAGTCAGAAAGGAGCAAAATCAAGCACAGTTGGGGCGTTTTGGGAAAATTGTGAAGGATTTTCCAAACCGGGCAAAATTTGAAAAAAAAGACAGGGCCGGTAGTGTCGAAAAAGTCAAAAATGGGGATTTTCCCAAACCTTGCTAAAAGGGGCCAGGGGAGCGGACTGAGTCAGAAAGGAGCAAAATCAAGCACAGTTGGAGCGTTTTGGGAAAATTGTGAAGGATTTTCCAACGTGGGCAAAAATTGAAAAAAACGACAGGGCCGGTAGTGTCGAAAAAGTCAAAAATGGGGATTTTCCCAAACCTTGCTAAAAGGGGCCAGGGGGGCGGACTGAGTCAGAAAGGAGCAAAATCAAGCACAGTTGGGGCGTTTTGGGAAAATTGTGAAGGATTTTCCAAACCGGGCAAAATTTGAAAAAAACGACAGTGCCGGTAGTGTCGAAAAAGTCAAAAATGGGGATTTTCCCAAATTTTTGCTAAAAGGGGCCAGGGGGCGGGCTGATTGAAAAACGAGCAAAATCAAGCACAGTTGGGACGTTTTGTGAAAATTGTGAAGGATTTTCCAAACCGGGCAAAATTTGAAAAAAAGACAGGGCCGGTAGTGTCGAAAAAGTGAAAAATTGGGATTTTCCCAAACCTTGCTAAAAGGTGCCAGGGGGCGGACTGAGTCAGAAAGGAGCAAAGTCAAGCACAGTTGGGGCGTTTTGGGAAAATTGTGAAGGATTTTCCAAACCGGGTAAAATTTGAAAAAAAAGACAGGGCCGGTAGTGTCGAAAAAGTCAAAAATGGGGATTTTCCCAAACCTTTCTAAAAGGGGCCAGGGGGGCAGACTGAGTCAGAAAGGAGCAAAATCAAGCACAGTTGGGGCGTTTTGGGAAAATTGTGAAGGATTTTCCAAACCGGGCAAAATTTGAACAAAACGACAGTGCCGGTAGTGTCGAAAAAGTCAAAAATGGGGATTTTCCCAAACTTTGCTTAAAGAGGCCAGAGGGGGGGGCTGGGTGAAAAAGGAGCAAAATCAAGCACAGTTGGGGCGTTTTGAAAAAATTGTGAAGGATTTTCCAAAGATGGCAAAAATTGAAAAAAACGACAGGTCCGGTAGTGTCGAAAAAGTCAAAAATTGGGATTTTCCCAAATTTTTGCTAAAAGGGGCCAGGGGGCGGGCTGATTGAAAAACGAGCAAAATCAAGCACAGTTGGGGCGTTTTGTGAAAATTGTGAAGGATTTTCCAAACCGGGCAAAATTTGAAAAAAAGACAGGGCCGGTAGTGTCGAAAAAGTCAAAAATGGGGATTTTCCGAAATTTTTGCTAAAAGGGGCCAGGGGGCGGGCTGATTGAAAAACGAGCAAAATCAAGCACAGTTGGGGCGTTTTGTGAAAATTGTGAAGGATTTTCCAAACCGGGCAAAATTTGAAAAAAAGACAGGGCCGGTAGTGTCGAAAAAGTCAAAAATGGGGATTTTCCCAAATCCTTGCTAAAAGGGGCCAGGGGGGCGGACTGAGTGAGAAAGGAGCAAAATCAAGCACAGTTGGGGCGTTGTGTGAAAATTGTGAAGGATTTTCCAAACCGGGCAAAATTTGAAAAAAACGACAGGGCCGGTAGTGTCGAAAAAGTCAAAAATGGGGATTTTCCCAAATCCTTCCTAAAAGGGGCAGGGGGGCGGGCTGAGTCAGAAAGGAGCAAAATCAAGCACAGTTGGGGCGTTGTGTGAAAATTGTGAAGGATTTTCCAAACCGGGCAAAATTTGAAAAAAACGACAGGGCCGGTAGTGTCGAAAAAGTCAAAAATTGGGATTTTCACAAAATTTGCTTAAAGAGGCCAGAGGGGGGGGCTGAGTGAAAAACGAGCAAAATCAAGCACAGTTGGGGCGTTGTGTGAAAATTGTGATGGATTTTCCAAACCGGGCAAAATTTGAAAAAAACGACAGGGCCGGTAGTGTCGAAAAAGTCAAAAATG
Source organism: Scomber scombrus (assembly GCF_963691925.1). Classification (NCBI taxonomy): domain Eukaryota; kingdom Metazoa; phylum Chordata; class Actinopteri; order Scombriformes; family Scombridae; genus Scomber; species Scomber scombrus. Next base: position 192,418 of record NW_026910689.1, on the reverse strand, counting down.
CGGATTTTCCCAAACCTTGCTAAAGGGGCCAGTAGGGCGGACTGAGTCAGAAATGAGCAAAATTAAGCACAGTTGGGGCGTTTTGAGAAAATTGTGAAGGATTTTCCAAACCGGGCAAAATTTGAAAAAAACGACAGGTCCGGTAGTGTCGAAAAAGTCAAAAATGGGGATTTTCCAAAACCTTGCTAAAAGGGGCCAGGGGGGCGGACTAAGTCAGAAAGGAGCAAAATCAAGCACAGTTGGGGCGTTTTGGGAAAATTGTGAAGGATTTTCCAACGTGGGCAAAATTTGAAAAAAACGACAGGGCCGGTAGTGTCGAAAAAGTCAAAAATGCGGATTTTCCCAAACCTTGCTAAAAGGGGCCAGGGGGGCGGACTGAGTCAGAAAGGAGCAAAATCAAGCACAGTTGGGGCGTTTTGTGAAAATTGTGAAGGATTTTCCAAACCGGGCAAAATTTGAAAAAAACGACAGTGCCGGTAGTGTCGAAAAAGTCAAAAATGGGGATTTTCCCAAACTTTGCTTAAAGAGGCCAGAGGGGGGGGCTGGGTGAAAAAGGAGCAAAATCAAGCACAGTTGGGGCGTTTTGTGAAAATTGTGAAGGATTTTCCAAAGAGGGCAAAAATTGAAAAAAAACAACAGTGCCGGTAGTGTCGAAAAAGTCAAAAATGGGGATTTTCACAAACCTTGCTAAAAGGTGCCAGGGGGTGGACTGAGTCAGAAAGGAGCAAAATCAAGCACAGTTGGGGCGTTTTGAGAAAATTGTGAAGGATTTTCCAAAGTGGGCAAAATTTGAAAAAAACGACAGGTCCGGTAGTGTCGAAAAAGTCAAAAATTGGGATTTTCCCAAATTTTTGCTAAAAGGGGCCAGGGGGCGGGCTGATTGAAAAACGAGCAAAATCAAGCACAGTTGGGACGTTTTGTGAAAATTGTGAAGGATTTTCCAAACCGGGCAAAATTTGAAAAAAAGACAGGGCCGGTAGTGTCGAAAAAGTGAAAAATTGGGATTTTCCGAAACCTTGCTAAAAGGTGCCAGGGGGCGGACTGAGTCAGAAAGGAGCAAAATCAAGCACAGTTGGGGCGTTTTGGGAAAATTGTGAAGGATTTTCCAAACCGGGTAAAATTTGGAAAAAAAAAGACAGGGCCGGTAGTGTCGAAAAAGTCAAAAATGGGGATTTTCAAAAAATTTGCTTAAAGAGGCCAGAGGTGGGGGCTGAGTGAAAAACGAGCAAAATCAAGCACAGTTGGGGCGTTGTGTGAAAATTGTGAAGGATTTTCCAAACCGGGCAAAATTTGAAAAAAAAGACAGGGCCGGTAGTGTCGAAAAAGTCAAAAATGGGGATTTTCACAAAATTTGCTTAAAGAGGCCAGAGGGGGGGGGCTGAGTGAAAAACGAGCAAAATCAAGCACAGTTGGGGCGTTTGGTGAAAATTGTGAAGGATTTTCCATAGTGGGCAAAAATTTAAAAAAACGACAGGGCCGGTAGTGTCGAAAAAGTCAAAAATGCGGATTTTCCCAAACCTTGCTAAAAGGGGCCAGTGGGGCGGACTGAGTCAGAAATGAGCAAAATTAAGCACAGTTGGGGCGTTTTGAGAAAATTGTGAAGGATTTTCCAAACCGGGCAAAATTTGAAAAAAACGACAGGTCCGGTAGTGTCGAAAAAGTCAAAAATGGGGATTTTCCAAAACCTTGCTAAAAGGGGCCAGGGGGGCAGACTAAGTAAGAAAGGAGCAAAATCAAGCACAGTTGGGGCGTTTTGGGAAAATTGTGAAGGATTTTCCAAACCGGGCAAAATTTGAAAAAAAAGACAGGGCCGGTAGTGTCGAAAAAGTCAAAAATGGGGATTTTCCCAAACCTTGCTAAAAGGGGCCAGGGGAGCGGACTGAGTCAGAAAGGAGCAAAATCAAGCACAGTTGGGTCGTTTTTGGAAAATTGTGAAGGATTTTCCAAACCGGGCAAAATTTGAAAAAAACGACAGTGCCGGTAGTGTCGAAAAAGTCAAAAATGGGGATTTTCCCAAACTTTGCTTAAAGAGGCCAGAGGGGGGGGCTGGGTGAAAAAGGAGCAAAATCAAGCACAGTTGGGGCGTTTTGTGAAAATTGTGAAGGATTTTCCAAAGAGGGCAAAAATTGAAAAAAACGACAGTGCCTGTAGTGTCGAAAAAGTCAAAAATGGGGATTTTCACAAACCTTGCTAAAAGGTGCCAGGGGGTGGACTGAGTCAGAAAGGAGCAAAATCAAGCACAGTTGGGGCGTTTTGAGAAAATTGTGAAGGATTTTCCAAACCGGGCAAAATTTGAAAAAAACGACAGGTCCGGTAGTGTCGAAAAAGTCAAAAATGGGGATTTTCCAAAACCTTGCTAAAAGGGGCCAGGGGGGCGGACTAAGTAAGAAAGGAGCAAAATCAAGCACAGTTGGGGCGTTTTGTGAAAATTGTGAAGGATTTTCCAAACCGGGCAAAATTTGAAAAAAAAGACAGGGCCGGTAGTGTCGAAAAAGTCAAAAATGGGGATTTTCCCAAACCTTGCTAAAAGGGGCCAGGGGAGCGGACTGAGTCAGAAAGGAGCAAAATCAAGCACAGTTGGGGCGTTTTGGGAAAATTGTGAAGGATTTTCCAACGTGGGCAAAAATTGAAAAAAACGACAGGGCCGGTAGTGTCGAAAAAGTCAAAAATGCGGATTTTCCCAAACCTTGCTAAAAGGGGCCAGGGGGGCGGACTGAGTCAGAAAGGAGCAAAATCAAGCACAGTTGGGGCGTTTTGGGTAAATTGTGAAGGATTTTCCAAACCGGGTAAAATTTGAAAAAAAAGACAGGGCCGGTAGTGTCGAAAAAGTCAAAAATGGGGATTTTCAAAAAATTTGCTTAAAGAGGCCAGAGGTGGGGGCTGAGTGAAAAACGAGCAAAATCAAGCACAGTTGGGGCGTTGTGTGAAAATTGTGAAGGATTTTCCAAACCGGGCAAAATTTGAAAAAAACGACAGGGGCCGGTAGTGTCGAAAAAGTCAAAAATGGGGATTTTCACAAAATTTGCTTAAAGAGGCCAGAGGGGGGGGGGGGCTGAGTGAAAAACGAGCAAAATCAAGCACAGTTGGGGCGTTTTGTGAAAATTGTGAAGGATTTTCCATAGTGGGCAAAAATTGAAAAAAACGACAGGGCCGGGTAGTGTCCGAAAAAGTCAAAAATGCGGATTTTCCCAAACCTTGCTAAAAGGGGCCAGTGGGGCGGACTGAGTCAGAAATGAGCAAAATTAAGCACAGTTGGGGCGTTTTGAGAAAATTGTGAAGGATTTTCCAAACCGGGCAAAATTTGAAAAAAACGACAGGTCCGGTATGTGTCGAAAAAGTCAAAAATGGGGATTTTCCAAAACCTTGCTAAAAGGGGCCAGGGGGGCAGACTAAGTAAGAAAGGAGCAAAATCAAGCACAGTTGGGGCGTTTTGGGAAAATTGTGAAGGATTTTCCAAACCGGGCAAAATTTGAAAAAAAAGACAGGGCCGGTAGTGTCGAAAAAAGTCAAAAATGGGGATTTTCCCAAACCTTGCTAAAAGGGGCCAGGGGAGCGGACTGAGTCAGAAAGGAGCAAAATCAAGCACAGTTGGGGCGTTTTTGGAAAATTGTGAAGGATTTTCCAAACCGGGCAAAATTTGAAAAAAACCACAGTGCCGGGTAGTGTCGAAAAAGTCAAAAATGGGGATTTTCCCAAACTTTGCTTAAAGAGGCCAGAGGGGGGGGCTGGGGTGAAAAAGGAGCAAAATCAAGCACAGTTGGGGCGCGTTTTGTGAAAATTGTGAAGGATTTTCCAAAGAGGGGCAAAAATTGAAAAAAAACGACAGTGCCTGTAGTGTCGAAAAAGTCAAAAATGGGGATTTTCACAAACCTTGCTAAAAGGTGCCAGGGGGTGGACTGAGTCAGAAAGGAGCAAAATCAAGCACAGTTGGGGCGTTTTGAGAAAATTGTGAAGGATTTTCCAAACCGGGCAAAATTTGAAAAAAAAGACAGGTCCGGTAGTGTCGAAAAAGTCAAAAATGGGGATTTTCCAAAACCTTGCTAAAAGGGGCCAGGGGGGCGGACTACGTAAGAAAGGAGCAAAATCAAGCACAGTTGGGGCGTTTTGGGAAAATTGTGAAGGATTTTCCAAACCGGGCAAAATTTGAAAAAAAGACAGGGCCGGTAGTGTCGAAAAAGTCAAAAATGGGGATTTTCCCAAACCTTGCTAAAAGGGGCCAGGGGAGCGGACTGAGTCAGAAAGGAGCAAAATCAAGCACAGTTGGGGCGTTTTGGGAAAATTGTGAAGGATTTTCCAACGTGGGCAAAAATTGAAAAAAACGACAGGGCCGGTAGTGTCGAAAAAGTCAAAAATGCGGATTTTCCCAAACCTTGCTAAAAGGGGCCAGGGGGGCGGACTGAGTCAGAAAGGAGCAAAATCAAGCACAGTTGGGGCGTTTTGGGAAAATTGTGAAGGATTTTCCAAACCGGGCAAAATTTGAAAAAAACGACAGTGCCGGTAGTGTCGAAAAAGTCAAAAATGGGGATTTTCCCAAATTTTTGCTAAAAGGGGCCAGGGGGCGGGCTGATTGAAAAACGAGCAAAATCAAGCACAGTTGGGACGTTTTGTGAAAATTGTGAAGGATTTTCCAAACCGGGCAAAATTTGAAAAAAAGACAGGGCCGGTAGTGTCGAAAAAGTGAAAAATTGGGATTTTCCCAAACCTTGCTAAAAGGTGCCAGGGGGCGGACTGAGTCAGAAAGGAGCAAAATCAAGCACAGTTGGGGCGTTTTGGGAAAATTGTGAAGGATTTTCCAAACCGGGTAAAATTTGAAAAAAAAGACAGGGCCGGTAGTGTCGAAAAAGTCAAAAATGGGGATTTTCCCAAACCTTTCTAAAAGGGGCCAGGGGGGCGGACTGAGTCAGAAAGGAGCAAAATCAAGCACAGTTGGGGCGTTTTGGGAAAATTGTGAAGGATTTTCCAAACCGGGCAAAATTTGAACAAAACGACAGTGCCGGTAGTGTCGAAAAAGTCAAAAATGGGGATTTTCCCAAACTTTGCTTAAAGAGGCCAGAGGGGGGGGCTGGGTGAAAAAGGAGCAAAATCAAGCACAGTTGGGGCGTTTTGAAAAAATTGTGAAGGATTTTCCAAAGATGGCAAAAATTGAAAAAAACGACAGGTCCGGTAGTGTCGAAAAAGTCAAAAATTGGGATTTTCCCAAACCTTGCTAAAACGGGCCAGGGGGGCGGACTGAGTCAGAAAGGAGCAAAATCAAGCACAGTTGGGGCGTTTTGGGAAAATTGTGAAGGATTTTCCAAACCGGGCAAAATTTGAAAAAAACGACAGGGCCGGTAGTGTCGAAAAAGTCAAAAATGGGGATTTTCCCAAATTTTTGCTAAAAGGGGCCAGGGGGCGGGCTGATTGAAAAACGAGCAAAATCAAGCACAGTTGGGGCGTTTTGGGAAAATTGTGAAGGATTTTCCAAACCGGGCAAAATTTGAAAAAAAGACAGGGCCGGTAGTGTCGAAAAAGTCAAAAATGGGGATTTTCCGAAATTTTTGCTAAAAGGGGCCAGGGGGCGGGCTGATTGAAAAACGAGCAAAATCAAGCACAGTTGGGGCGTTTTGTGAAAATTGTGAAGGATTTTCCAAACCGGGCAAAATTTGAAAAAAAAGACAGGGCCGGTAGTGTCGAAAAAGTCAAAAATGGGGATTTTCCCAAATTTTTGCTAAAAGGGGCCAGGGGGCGGGCTGATTGAAAAACGAGCAAAATCAAGCACAGTTGGGGCGTTTTGTGAAAATTGTGAAGGATTTTCCAAACCGGGCAAAATTTGAAAAAAAGACAGTGCCGGTAGTGTCGAAAAAGTCAAAAATGGGGATTTTCCCAAACCTTGCTAAAAGGTGCCAGGGGGCGGACTGAGTCAGAAAGGAGCAAAATCAAGCACAGTTGGGGCGTTTTGGGAAAATTGTGAAGGATTTTCCAAACCGGGCAAAATTTGAAAAAAAAGACAGTGCCGGTAGTGTCGAAAAAGTCAAAAATGGGGATTTTCCCAAACTTTGCTTAAAGAGGCCAGAGGGGGGGGCTGGGTGAAAAAGGAGCAAAATCAAGCACAGTTGGGGTTTTTTTGTGAAAATTGTGAAGGATTTTCCAAAGAGGGCAAAAATTGAAAAAAACGACAGTGCCTGTAGTGTCGAAAAAGTCAAAAATGGGGATTTTCACAAACCTTGCTAAAAGGTGCCAGGGGGTGGACTGAGTCAGAAAGGAGCAAAATCAAGCACAGTTGGGGCGTTTTGAGAAAATTGTGAAGGATTTTCCAAACCGGGCAAAATTTGAAAAAAAACGACAGGTCCGGTAGTGTCGAAAAAGTCAAAAATGGGGATTTTCCAAAACCTTGCTAAAAGGGGCCAGGGGGGCGGACTAAGTAAGAAAGGAGCAAAATCAAGCACAGTTGGGGCGTTTTGGGAAAATTGTGAAGGATTTTCCAAACCGGGCAAAATTTGAAAAAAAAGACAGGGCCGGTAGTGTCGAAAAAGTCAAAAATGGGGATTTTCCCAAACCTTGCTAAAAGGGGCCAGGGGAGCGGACTGAGTCAGAAAGGAGCAAAATCAAGCACAGTTGGGGCGTTTTGGGAAAATTGTGAAGGATTTTCCAACGTGGGCAAAAATTGAAAAAAACGACAGGGCCGGTAGTGTCGAAAAAGTCAAAAATGCGGATTTTCCCAAACCTTGCTAAAAGGGGCCAGGGGGGCGGACTGAGTCAGAAAGGAGCAAAATCAAGCACAGTTGGGGCGTTTTGGGAAAATTGTGAAGGATTTTCCAAACCGGGCAAAATTTGAAAAAAACGACAGTGCCGGTAGTGTCGAAAAAGTCAAAAATGGGGATTTTCCCAAACCTTGCTAAAAGGGGCCAGGGGAGCGGACTGAGTCAGAAAGGAGCAAAATCAAGCACAGTTGGGGCGTTTTTGGAAAATTGTGAAGGATTTTCCAAACCGGGCAAAATTTGAAAAAAACGACAGTGCCGGTAGTGTCGAAAAAGTCAAAAATGGGGATTTTCCCAAACTTTGCTTAAAGAGGCCAGAGGGGGGGGCTGGGTGAAAAAGGAGCAAAATCAAGCACAGTTGGGGGTTTTTTTGTGAAAATTGTGAAGGATTTTCCAAAGAGGGCAAAAATTGAAAAAAACGACAGTGCCTGTAGTGTCGAAAAAGTCAAAAATGGGGATTTTCACAAACCTTGCTAAAAGGTGCCAGGGGGTGGACTGAGTCAGAAAGGAGCAAAATCAAGCACAGTTGGGGCGTTTTGAGAAAATTGTGAAGGATTTTCCAAACCGGGCAAAATTTGAAAAAAAACGACAGGTCCGGTAGTGTCGAAAAAGTCAAAAATGGGGATTTTCCAAAACCTTGCTAAAAGGGGCCAGGGGGGCGGACTAAGTAAGAAAGGAGCAAAATCAAGCACAGTTGGGGCGTTTTGGGAAAATTGTGAAGGATTTTCCAAACCGGGCAAAATTTGAAAAAAAAGACAGGGCCGGTAGTGTCGAAAAAGTCAAAAATGGGGATTTTCCCAAACCTTGCTAAAAGGGGCCAGGGGAGCGGACTGAGTCAGAAAGGAGCAAAATCAAGCACAGTTGGGGCGTTTTGGGAAAATTGTGAAGGATTTTCCAACGTGGGCAAAAATTGAAAAAAACGACAGGGCCGGTAGTGTCGAAAAAGTCAAAAATGCGGATTTTCCCAAACCTTGCTAAAAGGGGCCAGGGGGGCGGACTGAGTCAGAAAGGAGCAAAATCAAGCACAGTTGGGGCGTTTTGGGAAAATTGTGAAGGATTTTCCAAACCGGGCAAAATTTGAAAAAAACGACAGTGCCGGTAGTGTCGAAAAAGTCAAAAATGGGGATTTTCCCAAATTTTTGCTAAAAGGGGCCAGGGGGCGGGCTGATTGAAAAACGAGCAAAATCAAGCACAGTTGGGACGTTTTGTGAAAATTGTGAAGGATTTTCCAAACCGGGCAAAATTTGAAAAAAAGACAGGGCCGGTAGTGTCGAAAAAGTGAAAAATTGGGATTTTCCCAAACCTTGCTAAAAGGTGCCAGGGGGCGGACTGAGTCAGAAAGGAGCAAAATCAAGCACAGTTGGGGCGTTTTGGGAAAATTGTGAAGGATTTTCCAAACCGGGTAAAATTTGAAAAAAAAGACAGGGCCGGGTAGTGTCGAAAAAGTCAAAAATGGGGATTTTCCCAAACCTTTCTAAAAGGGGCCAGGGGGGCGGACTGAGTCAGAAAGGAGCAAAATCAAGCACAGTTGGGGCGTTTTGGGAAAATTGTGAAGGATTTTCCAAACCGGGCAAAATTTGAACAAAACGACAGTGCCGGTAGTGTCGAAAAAGTCAAAAATGGGGATTTTCCCAAACTTTGCTTAAAGAGGCCAGAGGGGGGGGCTGGGTGAAAAAGGAGCAAAATCAAGCACAGTTGGGGCGTTTTGAAAAAATTGTGAAGGATTTTCCAAAGATGGCAAAAATTGAAAAAAACGACAGGTCCGGTAGTGTCGAAAAAGTCAAAAATTGGGATTTTCCCAAACCTTGCTAAAACGGGCCAGGGGGGCGGACTGAGTCAGAAAGGAGCAAAATCAAGCACAGTTGGGGCGTTTTGGGAAAATTGTGAAGGATTTTCCAAAGATGGCAAAAATTGAAAAAAACGACAGGTCCGGTAGTGTCGAAAAAGTCAAAAATTGGGATTTTCCCAAACCTTGCTAAAACGGGCCAGGGGGGCGGACTGAGTCAGAAAGGAGCAAAATCAAGCACAGTTGGGGCGTTTTGGGAAAATTGTGAAGGATTTTCCAAACCGGGCAAAATTTGAAAAAAAGACAGGGCCGGTAGTGTCGAAAAAGTCAAAAATGGGGATTTTCCCAAATCCTTCCTAAAAGGGGGCAGGGGGGCGGGCTGAGTCAGAAAGGAGCAAAATCAAGCACAGTTGGGGCGTTGTGTGAAAATTGTGAAGGATTTTCCAAACCGGGCAAAATTTGAAAAAACGACAGGGCCGGTAGTGTCGAAAAAGTCAAAAATTGGGATTTTCACAAAATTTGCTTAAAGAGGCCAGAGGGGGGGGCTGAGTGAAAAACGAGCAAAATCAAGCACAGTTGGGGCGTTGTGTGAAAATTGTGAAGGATTTTCCAAACCGGGCAAAATTTGAAAAAAACGACAGGGCCGGTAGTGTCGAAAAAGTCAAAAATGCGGATTTTCCCAAACCTTGCTAAAAGGGGCCGCCAGTAGGGCGGACTGAGTCAGAAATGAGCAAAATTAAGCACAGTTGGGGCGTTTTGAGAAATTGTGAAGGATTTTCCAAACCGGGCAAAATTTGAAAAAAACGACAGGTCCGGTAGTGTCGAAAAAGTCAAAAATGGGGATTTTCCAAAACCTTGCTAAAAGGGGCCAGGGGGGCGGACTAAGTAAGAAAGGAGCAAAATCAAGCACAGTTGGGGCGTTTTGGGAAAATTGTGAAGGATTTTCCAAACCGGGCAAAATTTGAAAAAAAAGACAGGGCCGGTAGTGTCGAAAAAGTCAAAAATGGGGATTTTCCCAAACCTTGCTAAAAGGGGCCAGGGGAGCGGACTGAGTCAGAAAGGAGCAAAATCAAGCACAGTTGGGGCGTTTTGGGAAAATTGTGAAGGATTTTCCAACGTGGGCAAAATTTGAAAAAAACGACAGGGCCGGGTAGTGTCGAAAAAGTCAAAAATGCGGATTTTCCCAAACCTTGCTAAAAGGGGCCAGGGGGGCGGACTGAGTCAGAAAGGAGCAAAATCAAGCACAGTTGGGGCGTTTTGTGAAAATTGTGAAGGATTTTCCAAACCGGGCAAAATTTGAAAAAAAACGACAGTGCCGGTAGTGTCGAAAAAGTCAAAAATGGGGATTTTCCCAAACTTTGCTTAAAGAGGCCAGAGGGGGCGGGGCTGGGTGAAAAAGGAGCAAAATCAAGCACAGTTGGGGCGTTTTGTGAAAATTGTGAAGGATTTTCCAAAGAGGGCAAAAATTGAAAAAAAACAACAGTGCCGGGTAGTGTCGAAAAAGTCAAAAATGGGGATTTTCACAAACCTTGCTAAAAGGTGCCAGGGGGTGGACTGAGTCAGAAAGGAGCAAAATCAAGCACAGTTGGGGCGTTTTGAGAAAATTGTGAAGGATTTTCCAAAGTGGGCAAAATTTGAAAAAAACGACAGGTCCGGTAGTGTCGAAAAAGTCAAAAATTGGGATTTTCCCAAATTTTTGCTAAAAGGGGCCAGGGGGCGGGCTGATTGAAAAACGAGCAAAATCAAGCACAGTTGGGACGTTTTGTGAAAATTGTGAAGGATTTTCCAAACCGGGCAAAATTTGAAAAAAAGACAGGGCCGGTAGTGTCGAAAAAGTGAAAAATTGGGATTTTCCCAAACCTTGCTAAAAGGTTCCAGGGGGCGGACTGAGTCAGAAAGGAGCAAAATCAAGCACAGTTGGGGCGTTTTGGGAAAATTGTGAAGGATTTTCCAAACCGGGTAAAATTTGAAAAAAAAGACAGGGCCGGTAGTGTCGAAAAAGTCAAAAATGGGGATTTTCAAAAAATTTGCTTAAAGAGGCCAGAGGTGGGGGCTGAGTGAAAAACGAGCAAAATCAAGCACAGTTGGGGCGTTGTGTGAAAATTGTGAAGGATTTTCCAAACCGGGCAAAATTTGAAAAAAACGACAGGGCCGGTAGTGTCGAAAAAGTCAAAAATGGGGATTTTCACAAAATTTGCTTAAAGAGGCCAGAGGGGGGGGGGCTGAGTGAAAAACGAGCAAAATCAAGCACAGTTGGGGCGTTTTGTGAAAATTGTGAAGGATTTTCCATAGTGGGCAAAAATTGAAAAAAACGACAGGGCCGGTAGTGTCGAAAAAGTCAAAAATGGGGATTTTCCCAAACTTTGCTTAAAGAGGCCAGAGGGGGGGGGCTGGGTGAAAAAGGAGCAAAATCAAGCACAGTTGGGGGTTTTTTTGTGAAAATTGTGAAGGATTTTCCAAAGAGGGCAAAAATTGAAAAAAACGACAGTGCCTGTAGTGTCGAAAAAGTCAAAAATGGGGATTTTCACAAACCTTGCTAAAAGGTGCCAGGGGGTGGACTGAGTCAGAAAGGAGCAAAATCAAGCACAGTTGGGGCGTTTTGAGAAAATTGTGAAGGATTTTCCAAACCGGGCAAAATTTGAAAAAAAACGACAGGTTCGGTAGTGTCGAAAAAGTCAAAAATGGGGATTTTCCAAAACCTTGCTAAAAGGGGCCAGGGGGGCGGACTAAGTAAGAAAGGAGCAAAATCAAGCACAGTTGGGGCGTTTTGGGAAAATTGTGAAGGATTTTCCAAACCGGGCAAAATTTGAAAAAAAAGACAGGGCCGGTAGTGTCGAAAAAGTCAAAAATGGGGATTTTCCCAAACCTTGCTAAAAGGGGCCAGGGGAGCGGACTGAGTCAGAAAGGAGCAAAATCAAGCACAGTTGGGGCGTTTTGGGAAAATTGTGAAGGATTTTCCAACGTGGGCAAAAATTGAAAAAAACGACAGGGCCGGTAGTGTCGAAAAAGTCAAAAATGCGGATTTTCCCAAACCTTGCTAAAAGGGGCCAGGGGGGCGGACTGAGTCAGAAAGGAGCAAAATCAAGCACAGTTGGGGCGTTTTGGGAAAATTGTGAAGGATTTTCCAAACCGGGCAAAATTTGAAAAAAACGACAGTGCCGGTAGTGTCGAAAAAGTCAAAAATGGGGATTTTCCCAAATTTTTGCTAAAAGGGGCCAGGGGGCGGGCTGATTGAAAAACGAGCAAAATCAAGCACAGTTGGGACGTTTTGTGAAAATTGTGAAGGATTTTCCAAACCGGGCAAAATTTGAAAAAAAGACAGGGCCGGTAGTGTCGAAAAAGTGAAAAATTGGGATTTTCCCAAACCTTGCTAAAAGGTGCCAGGGGGCGGACTGAGTCAGAAAGGAGCAAAATCAAGCACAGTTGGGGCGTTTTGGGAAAATTGTGAAGGATTTTCCAAACCGGGTAAAATTTGAAAAAAAAGACAGGGCCGGTAGTGTCGAAAAAGTCAAAAATGGGGATTTTCCCAAACCTTTCTAAAAGGGGCCAGGGGGGCGGACTGAGTCAGAAAGGAGCAAAATCAAGCACAGTTGGGGCGTTTTGGGAAAATTGTGAAGGATTTTCCAAACCGGGCAAAATTTGAACAAAACGACAGTGCCGGTAGTGTCGAAAAAGTCAAAAATGGGGATTTTCCCAAACTTTGCTTAAAGAGGCCAGAGGGGGGGGCTGGGTGAAAAAGGAGCAAAATCAAGCACAGTTGGGGCGTTTTGAAAAAATTGTGAAGGATTTTCCAAAGATGGCAAAAATTGAAAAAAACGACAGGTCCGGTAGTGTCGAAAAAGTCAAAAATTGGGATTTTCCCAAACCTTGCTAAAACGGGCCAGGGGGGCGGACTGAGTCAGAAAGGAGCAAAATCAAGCACAGTTGGGGCGTTTTGGGAAAATTGTGAAGGATTTTCCAAAGATGGCAAAAATTGAAAAAAACGACAGGTCCGGTAGTGTCGAAAAAGTCAAAAATTGGGATTTTCCCAAACCTTGCTAAAACGGGCCAGGGGGGCGGACTGAGTCAGAAAGGAGCAAAATCAAGCACAGTTGGGGCGTTTTGGGAAAATTGTGAAGGATTTTCCAAACCGGGCAAAATTTGAAAAAAAGACAGGGCCGGTAGTGTCGAAAAAGTCAAAAATGGGGATTTTCCCAAATCCTTCCTAAAAGGGGCAGGGGGGCGGGCTGAGTCAGAAAGGAGCAAAATCAAGCACAGTTGGGGCGTTGTGTGAAAATTGTGAAGGATTTTCCAAACCGGGCAAAATTTGAAAAAACGACAGGGCCGGTAGTGTCGAAAAAGTCAAAAATTGGGATTTTCACAAAATTTGCTTAAAGAGGCCAGAGGGGGGGGCTGAGTGAAAAACGAGCAAAATCAAGCACAGTTGGGGCGTTGTGTGAAAATTGTGAAGGATTTTCCAAACCGGGCAAAATTTGAAAAAAACGACAGGGCCGGTAGTGTCGAAAAAGTCAAAAATGCGGATTTTCCCAAACCTTGCTAAAAGGGGCCAGTAGGGCGGACTGAGTCAGAAATGAGCAAAATTAAGCACAGTTGGGGCGTTTTGAGAAAATTGTGAAGGATTTTCCAAACCGGGCAAAATTTGAAAAAAACGACAGGTCCGGTAGTGTCGAAAAAGTCAAAAATGGGGATTTTCCAAAACCTTGCTAAAAGGGGCCAGGGGGGCGGACTAAGTAAGAAAGGAGCAAAATCAAGCACAGTTGGGGCGTTTTGGGAAAATTGTGAAGGATTTTCCAAACCGGGCAAAATTTGAAAAAAAAGACAGGGCCGGTAGTGTCGAAAAAGTCAAAAATGGGGATTTTCCCAAACCTTGCTAAAAGGGGCCAGGGGAGCGGACTGAGTCAGAAAGGAGCAAAATCAAGCACAGTTGGGGCGTTTTGGGAAAATTGTGAAGGATTTTCCAACGTGGGCAAAATTTGAAAAAAACGACAGGGCCGGTAGTGTCGAAAAAGTCAAAAATGCGGATTTTCCCAAACCTTGCTAAAAGGGGCCAGGGGGGCGGACTGAGTCAGAAAGGAGCAAAATCAAGCACAGTTGGGGCGTTTTGTGAAAATTGTGAAGGATTTTCCAAACCGGGCAAAATTTGAAAAAAACGACAGTGCCGGTAGTGTCGAAAAAGTCAAAAATGGGGATTTTCCCAAACTTTGCTTAAAGAGGCCAGAGGGGGGGGCTGGGTGAAAAAGGAGCAAAATCAAGCACAGTTGGGGCGTTTTGTGAAAATTGTGAAGGATTTTCCAAAGAGGGCAAAAATTGAAAAAAAACAACAGTGCCGGTAGTGTCGAAAAAGTCAAAAATGGGGATTTTCACAAACCTTGCTAAAAGGTGCCAGGGGGTGGACTGAGTCAGAAAGGAGCAAAATCAAGCACAGTTGGGGCGTTTTGAGAAAATTGTGAAGGATTTTCCAAAGTGGGCAAAATTTGAAAAAAACGACAGGTCCGGTAGTGTCGAAAAAGTCAAAAATTGGGATTTTCCCAAATTTTTGCTAAAAGGGGCCAGGGGGCGGGCTGATTGAAAAACGAGCAAAATCAAGCACAGTTGGGACGTTTTGTGAAAATTGTGAAGGATTTTCCAAACCGGGCAAAATTTGAAAAAAAGACAGGGCCGGTAGTGTCGAAAAAGTGAAAAATTGGGATTTTCCCAAACCTTGCTAAAAGGTGCCAGGGGGCGGACTGAGTCAGAAAGGAGCAAAATCAAGCACAGTTGGGGCGTTTTGGGAAAATTGTGAAGGATTTTCCAAACCGGGTAAAATTTGAAAAAAAAGACAGGGCCGGTAGTGTCGAAAAAGTCAAAAATGGGGATTTTCAAAAAATTTGCTTAAAGAGGCCAGAGGTGGGGGCTGAGTGAAAAACGAGCAAAATCAAGCACAGTTGGGGCGTTGTGTGAAAATTGTGAAGGATTTTCCAAACCGGGCAAAATTTGAAAAAAACGACAGGGCCGGTAGTGTCGAAAAAGTCAAAAATGGGGATTTTCACAAAATTTGCTTAAAGAGGCCAGAGGGGGGGGGCTGAGTGAAAAACGAGCAAAATCAAGCACAGTTGGGGCGTTTTGTGAAAATTGTGAAGGATTTTCCATAGTGGGCAAAAATTGAAAAAAACGACAGGGCCGGTAGTGTCGAAAAAGTCAAAAATGCGGATTTTCCCAAACCTTGCTAAAAGGGGCCAGTGGGGCGGACTGAGTCAGAAATGAGCAAAATTAAGCACAGTTGGGGCGTTTTGAGAAAATTGTGAAGGATTTTCCAAACCGGGCAAAATTTGAAAAAAACGACAGGTCCGGTAGTGTCGAAAAAGTCAAAAATGGGGATTTTCCAAAACCTTGCTAAAAGGGGCCAGGGGGGCAGACTAAGTAAGAAAGGAGCAAAATCAAGCACAGTTGGGGCGTTTTGGGAAAATTGTGAAGGATTTTCCAAACCGGGCAAAATTTGAAAAAAAAGACAGGGCCGGTAGTGTCGAAAAAGTCAAAAATGGGGATTTTCCCAAACCTTGCTTAAAGGGGCCAGGGGAGCGGACTGAGTCAGAAAGGAGCAAAATCAAGCACAGTTGGGGCGTTTTTGGAAAATTGTGAAGGATTTTCCAAACCGGGCAAAATTTGAAAAAAACGACAGTGCCGGTAGTGTCGAAAAAGTCAAAAATGGGGATTTTCCCAAACTTTGCTTAAAGAGGCCAGAGGGGGGGGCTGGGTGAAAAAGGAGCAAAATCAAGCACAGTTGGGGCGTTTTGTGAAAATTGTGAAGGATTTTCCAAAGAGGGCAAAAATTGAAAAAAACGACAGTGCCTGTAGTGTCGAAAAAGTCAAAAATGGGGATTTTCACAAACCTTGCTAAAAGGTGCCAGGGGGTGGACTGAGTCAGAAAGGAGCAAAATCAAGCACAGTTGGGGCGTTTTGAGAAAATTGTGAAGGATTTTCCAAACCGGGCAAAATTTGAAAAAAACGACAGGTCCGGTAGTGTCGAAAAAGTCAAAAATGGGGATTTTCCAAAACCTTGCTAAAAGGGGCCAGGGGGGCGGACTACGTAAGAAAGGAGCAAAATCAAGCACAGTTGGGGCGTTTTGGGAAAATTGTGAAGGATTTTCCAAACCGGGCAAAATTTGAAAAAAAAGACAGGGCCGGTAGTGTCGAAAAAGTCAAAAATGGGGATTTTCCCAAACCTTGCTAAAAGGGGCCAGGGGAGCGGACTGAGTCAGAAAGGAGCAAAATCAAGCACAGTTGGGGCGTTTTGGGAAAATTGTGAAGGATTTTCCAACGTGGGCAAAAATTGAAAAAAACGACAGGGCCGGTAGTGTCGAAAAAGTCAAAAATGCGGATTTTCCCAAACCTTGCTAAAAGGGGCCAGGGTGGCGGACTGAGTCAGAAAGGAGCAAAATCAAGCACAGTTGGGGCGTTTTGGGAAAATTGTGAAGGATTTTCCAAACCGGGCAAAATTTGAAAAAAACGACAGTGCCGGTAGTGTCGAAAAAGTCAAAAATGGGGATTTTCCCAAATTTTTGCTAAAAGGGGCCAGGGGGCGGGCTGATTGAAAAACGAGCAAAATCAAGCACAGTTGGGACGTTTTGTGAAAATTGTGAAGGATTTTCCAAACCGGGCAAAATTTGAAAAAAAGACAGGGCCGGTAGTGTCGAAAAAGTGAAAAATTGGGATTTTCCCAAACCTTGCTAAAAGGTGCCAGGGGGCGGACTGAGTCAGAAAGGAGCAAAATCAAGCACAGTTGGGGCGTTTTGGGAAAATTGTGAAGGATTTTCCAAACCGGGTAAAATTTGAAAAAAAAGACAGGGCCGGTAGTGTCGAAAAAGTCAAAAATGGGGATTTTCCCAAACCTTTCTAAAAGGGGCCAGGGGGGCGGACTGAGTTAGAAAGGAGCAAAATCAAGCACAGTTGGGGCGTTTTGGGAAAATTGTGAAGGATTTTCCAAACCGGGCAAAATTTGAACAAAACGACAGTGCCGGTAGTGTCGAAAAAGTCAAAAATGGGGATTTTCCCAAACTTTGCTTAAAGAGGCCAGAGGGGGGGGCTGGGTGAAAAAGGAGCAAAATCAAGCACAGTTGGGGCGTTTTGAAAAAATTGTGAAGGATTTTCCAAAGATGGCAAAAATTGAAAAAAACGACAGGTCCGGTAGTGTCGAAAAAGTCAAAAATTGGGATTTTCCCAAACCTTGCTAAAAGGGGCCAGGGGGCGGGCTGATTGAAAAACGAGCAAAATCAAGCACAGTTGGGGCGTTTTGGGAAAATTGTGAAGGATTTTCCAAACCGGGCAAAATTTGAAAAAAAAGACAGGGCCGGTAGTGTCGAAAAAGTCAAAAATGGGGATTTTCCCAAATTTTTGCTAAAAGGGGCCAGGGGGCGGGCTGATTGAAAAACGAGCAAAATCAAGCACAGTTGGGGCGTTTTGTGAAAATTGTGAAGGATTTTCCAAACCAGGCAAAATTTGAAAAAAAGACAGTGCCGGTAGTGTCGAAAAAGTCAAAAATGGGGATTTTCCCAAACCTTGCTAAAAGGTGCCAGGGGGCGGACTGAGTCAGAAAGGAGCAAAATCAAGCACAGTTGGGGCGTTTTGGGAAAATTGTGAAGGATTTTCCAAACCGGGTAAAATTTGAAAAAAAAGACAGGGCCGGTAGTGTCGAAAAAGTCAAAAATGGGGATTTTCCAAAACCTTGCTAAAAGGGGCCAGGGGGGCAGACTAAGTAAGAAAGGAGCAAAATCAAGCACAGTTGGGGCGTTTTGGGAAAATTGTGAAGGATTTTCCAAACCGGGCAAAATTTGAAAAAAAAGACAGGGCCGGTAGTGTCGAAAAAGTCAAAAATGGGGATTTTCCCAAACCTTGCTAAAAGGGGCCAGGGGGGCAGACTAAGTAAGAAAGGAGCAAAATCAAGCACAGTTGGGGCGTTTTGGGAAAATTGTGAAGGATTTTCCAAACCGGGCAAAATTTGAAAAAAACGACAGTGCCGGTAGTGTCGAAAAAGTCAAAAATGGGGATTTTCCCAAACTTTGCTTAAAGAGGCCAGGGGGGGGGGGCTGGGTGAAAAAGGAGCAAAATCAAGCACAGTTGGGGTTTTTTTGTGAAAATTGTGAAGGATTTTCCAAAGAGGGCAAAAATTGAAAAAAACGACAGTGCCTGTAGTGTCGAAAAAGTCAAAAATGGGGATTTTCACAAACCTTGCTAAAAGGTGCCAGGGGGTGGACTGAGTCAGAAAGGAGCAAAATCAAGCACAGTTGGGGCGTTTTGAGAAAATTGTGAAGGATTTTCCAAACCGGGCAAAATTTGAAAAAAACGACAGGTCCGGTAGTGTCGAAAAAGTCAAAAATGGGGATTTTCCAAAACCTTGCTAAAAGGGGCCAGGGGGGCGGACTAAGTAAGAAAGGAGCAAAATCAAGCACAGTTGGGGCGTTTTGGGAAAATTGTGAAGGATTTTCCAAACCGGGCAAAATTTGAAAAAAAAGACAGGGCCGGTAGTGTCGAAAAAGTCAAAAATGGGGATTTTCCCAAACCTTGCTAAAAGGGGCCAGGGGAGCGGACTGAGTCAGAAAGGAGCAAAATCAAGCACAGTTGGGGCGTTTTGGGAAAATTGTGAAGGATTTTCCAACGTGGGCAAAAATTGAAAAAAACGACAGGGCCGGTAGTGTCGAAAAAGTCAAAAATGCGGATTTTCCCAAACCTTGCTAAAAGGGGCCAGGGGGGCGGACTGAGTCAGAAAGGAGCAAAATCAAGCACAGTTGGGGCGTTTTGGGAAAATTGTGAAGGATTTTCCAAACCGGGCAAAATTTGAAAAAAACGACAGTGCCGGTAGTGTCGAAAAAGTCAAAAATGGGGATTTTCCCAAATTTTTGCTAAAAGGGGCCAGGGGGCGGGCTGATTGAAAAACGAGCAAAATCAAGCACAGTTGGGACGTTTTGTGAAAATTGTGAAGGATTTTCCAAACCGGGCAAAATTTGAAAAAAAGACAGGGCCGGTAGTGTCGAAAAAGTGAAAAATTGGGATTTTCCCAAACCTTGCTAAAAGGTGCCAGGGGGCGGACTGAGTCAGAAAGGAGCAAAATCAAGCACAGTTGGGGCGTTTTGGGAAAATTGTGAAGGATTTTCCAAACCGGGTAAAATTTGAAAAAAAAGACAGGGCCGGTAGTGTCGAAAAAGTCAAAAATGGGGATTTTCCCAAACCTTTCTAAAAGGGGCCAGGGGGGCGGACTGAGTCAGAAAGGAGCAAAATCAAGCACAGTTGGGGCGTTTTGGGAAAATTGTGAAGGATTTTCCAAACCGGGCAAAATTTGAACAAAACGACAGTGCCGGTAGTGTCGAAAAAGTCAAAAATGGGGATTTTCCCAAACTTTGCTTAAAGAGGCCAGAGGGGGGGGGCTGGGTGAAAAAGGAGCAAAATCAAGCACAGTTGGGGCGTTTTGAAAAAATTGTGAAGGATTTTCCAAAGATGGCAAAAATTGAAAAAAACGACAGGTCCGGTAGTGTCGAAAAAGTCAAAAATTGGGATTTACCCAAACCTTGCTAAAACGGGCCAGGGGGGCGGACTGAGTCAGAAAGGAGCAAAATCAAGCACAGTTGGGGCGTTTTGAAAAAATTGTGAAGGATTTTCCAAAGATGGCAAAAATTGAAAAAAACGACAGGTCCGGTAGTGTCGAAAAAGTCAAAAATTGGGATTTTCCCAAACCTTGCTAAAACGGGCCAGGGGGGCGGACTGAGTCAGAAAGGAGCAAAATCAAGCACAGTTGGGGCGTTTTGGGAAAATTGTGAAGGATTTTCCAAACCGGGCAAAATTTGAAAAAAACGACAGGGCCGGTAGTGTCGAAAAAGTCAAAAATGGGGATTTTCCCAAATTTTTGCTAAAAGGGGCCAGGGGGCGGGCTGATTGAAAAACGAGCAAAATCAAGCACAGTTGGGGCGTTTTGTGAAAATTGTGAAGGATTTTCCAAACCGGGCAAAATTTGAAAAAAAGACAGGGCCGGTAGTGTCGAAAAAGTCAAAAATGGGGATTTTCCGAAATTTTTGCTAAAAGGGGCCAGGGGGCAGGCTGATTAAAAAACGAGCAAAATCAAGCACAGTTGGGGCGTTTTGTGAAAATTGTGAAGGATTTTCCAAACCGGGCAAAATTTGAAAAAAAAGACAGGGCCGGTAGTGTCGAAAAAGTCAAAAATGGGGATTTTCCCAAATTTTTGCTAAAAGGGGCCAGGGGGCGGGCTGATTGAAAAACGAGCAAAATCAAGCACAGTTGGGGCGTTTTGTGAAAATTGTGAAGGATTTTCCAAACCGGGCAAAATTTGAAAAAAAGACAGTGCCGGTAGTGTCGAAAAAGTCAAAAATGGGGATTTTCCCAAACCTTGCTAAAAGGTGCCAGGGGGCGGACTGAGTCAGAAAGGAGCAAAATCAAGCACAGTTGGGGCGTTTTGGGAAAATTGTGAAGGATTTTCCAAACCGGGTAAAATTTGAAAAAAAAGACAGGGCCGGTAGTGTCGAAAAAGTCAAAAATGGGGATTTTCCCAAACCTTGCTAAAAGGGGCCAGGGGGGCGGACTGAGTCAGAAAGGAGCAAAATCAAGCACAGTTGGGGCGTTTTGGTAAAATTGTGAAGGATTTTCCAAACCGGGCAAAATTTGAAAAAAACGACAGGGCCGGTAGTGTCGAAAAAGTCAAAAATGGGGATTTTCCCAAATTTTTGCTAAAAGGGGCCAGGGGGCGGGCTGATTGAAAAACGAGCAAAATCAAGCACAGTTGGGGCGTTTTGTGAAAATTGTGAAGGATTTTCCAAACCGGGCAAAATTTGAAAAAAAGACAGGGCCGGTAGTGTCGAAAAAGTCAAAAATGGGGATTTTCCCAAACCTTGCTAAAAGGTGCCAGGGGGCGGACTGAGTCAGAAAGGAGCAAAATCAAGCACAGTTGGGGCGTTTTGGGAAAATTGTGAAGGATTTTCCAAACCGGGTAAAATTTGAAAAAAAAGACAGGGCCGGTAGTGTCGAAAAAGTCAAAAATGGGGATTTTCCCAAACCTTGCTAAAAGGTGCCAGGGGGCGGACTGAGTCAGAAAGGAGCAAAATCAAGCACAGTTGGGGCGTTTTGGGAAAATTGTGAAGGATTTTCCAAACCGGGTAAAATTTGAAAAAAAAGACAGGGCCGGTAGTGTCGAAAAAGTCAAAAATGGGGATTTTCCCAAACCTTGCTAAAAGGTGCCAGGGGGCGGACTGAGTCAGAAAGGAGCAAAATCAAGCACAGTTGGGGCGTTTTGGGAAAATTGTGAAGGATTTTCCAAACCGGGCAAAATTTGAAAAAAAGACAGTGCCGGTAGTGTCGAAAAAGTCAAAAATGGGGATTTTCCCAAACCTTGCTAAAAGGTGCCAGGGGGCGGACTGAGTCAGAAAGGAGCAAAATCAAGCACAGTTGGGGCGTTTTGGGAAAATTGTGAAGGATTTTCCAAACCGGGTAAAATTTGAAAAAAAAGACAGGGCCGGTAGTGTCGAAAAAGTCAAAAATGGGGATTTTCCCAAACCTTGCTAAAAGGGGCCAGGGGGGCGGACTGAGTCAGAAAGGAGCAAAATCAAGCACAGTTGGGGCGTTTTGGGAAAATTGTGAAGGATTTTCCAAACCGGGCAAAATTTGAAAAAAACGACAGGGCCGGTAGTGTCGAAAAAGTCAAAAATGGGGATTTTCCCAAATTTTAGCTAAAAGGGGCCAGGGGGCGGGCTGATTGAAAAACGAGCAAAATCAAGCACAGTTGGGGCGTTTTGTGAAAATTGTGAAGGATTTTCCAAACCGGGCAAAATTTGAAAAAAAGACAGGGCCGGTAGTGTCGAAAAAGTCAAAAATGGGGATTTTCCCAAACCTTGCTAAAAGGTGCCAGGGGGCGGACTGAGTCAGAAAGGAGCAAAATCAAGCACAGTTGGGGCGTTTTGGGAAAATTGTGAAGGATTTTCCAAACCGGGTAAAATTTGAAAAAAAAGACAGGGCCGGTAGTGTCGAAAAAGTCAAAAATGGGGATTTTCCCAAAACTTGCTAAAAGGGGCCAGGGGGGCGGACTGAGTCAGAAAGGAGCAAAATCAAACACAGTTGGGGCGTTTTGGGAAAATTGTGAAGGATTTTCCAAACCGGGCAAAATTTGAAAAAAACGACAGTGCCGGTAGTGTCGAAAAAGTCAAAAATGGGGATTTTCCCAAACTTTGCTTAAAGAGGCCAGAGGGGGGGGCTGGGTGAAAAAGGAGCAAAATCAAGCACAGTTGGGGCGTTTTGTGAAAATTGTGAAGGATTTTCCAAAGATGGCAAAAATTGAAAAAAACGACAGGTCCGGTAGTGTCGAAAAAGTCAAAAATTGGGATTTTCCCAAACCTTGCTAAAACGGGCCAGGGGGGCGGACTGAGTCAGAAAGGAGCAAAATCAAGCACAGTTGGGGCGTTTTGGGAAAATTGTGAAGGATTTTCCAAACCGGGCAAAATTTGAAAAAAACGACAGGGCCGGTAGTGTCGAAAAAGTCAAAAATGGGGATTTTCCCAAATTTTTGCTAAAAGGGGCCAGGGGGCGGGCTGATTGAAAAACGAGCAAAATCAAGCACAGTTGGGGCGTTTTGTGAAAATTGTGAAGGATTTTCCAAACCGGGCAAAATTTGAAAAAAAGACAGGGCCGGTAGTGTCGAAAAAGTCAAAAATGGGGATTTTCCCAAACCTTGCTAAAAGGGGCCAGGGGGGCGGACTGAGTCAGAAAGGAGCAAAATCAAGCACAGTTGGGGCGTTTTGGGAAAATTGTGAAGGATTTTCCAAACCGGGCAAAATTTGAAAAAAACGACAGTGCCGGTAGTGTCGAAAAAGTCAAAAATGGGGATTTTCCCAAACTTTGCTTAAAGAGGCCAGAGGGGGGGGCTGGGTGAAAAAGGAGCAAAATCAAGCACAGTTGGGGCGTTTTGTGAAAATTGTGAAGGATTTTCCAAAGTGGGCAAAAATTGAAAAAAACGACAGGGCCGGTAGTGTCGAAAAAGTCAAAAATGGGGATTTTCCCAAATTTTTGCTAAAAGGGGGAAGGGGGCGGGCTGATTGAAAAACGAGCAAAATCAAGCACAGTTGGGGCGTTTTGGGAAAATTGTGAAGGATTTTCCAAACCGGGCAAAATTTGAAAAAAAAGACAGGGCCGGTAGTGTCGAAAAAGTCAAAAATGGGGATTTTCCCAAACCTTGCTAAAAGGGGCCAGGGGGGCGGACTGAGTCAGAAAGGAGCAAAATCAAGCACAGTTGGGGCGTTTTGGGAAAATTGTGAAGTATTTTCCAAACCGGGCAAAATTTGAAAAAAACGACAGGGCCGGTAGTGTCGAAAAAGTCAAAAATGGGGATTTTCCCAAATTTTTGCTAAAAGGGGCCAGGGGGCGGGCTGATTGAAAAACGAGCAAAATCAAGCACAGTTGGGGCGTTTTGTGAAAATTGTGAAGGATTTTCCAAACCGGGCAAAATTTGAAAAAAACGACAGGGCCGGTAGTGTCGAAAAAGTCAAAAATGGGGATTTTCCCAAACTTTGCTTAAAGAGGACAGAGGGGGGGGCTGGGTGAAAAAGGAGCAAAATCAAGCACAGTTGGGGCGTTTTGTGAAAATTGTGAAGGATTTTCCAAAGAGGGCAAAAATTGAAAAAAACGACAGGGCCGGTAGTGTCGAAAAAGTCAAAAATTGGGATTTTCCCAAACCTTGCTAAAACGGGCCAGGGGGGCGGACTGAGTCAGAAAGGAGCAAAATCAAGCACAGTTGGGGCGTTTTGGGAAAATTGTGAAGGATTTTCCAAACCGGGCAAAATTTGAAAAAAAAGACAGGGCCGGTAGTGTCGAAAAAGTCAAAAATGGGGATTTTCCCAAACCTTGCTAAAAGGGGCCAGGGGGGCGGACTGAGTCAGAAAGGAGCAAAATCAAGCACAGTTGGGGCGTTTTGTGAAAATTGTGAAGGATTTTCCAAACCGGGCAAAATTTGAAAAAAACGACAGTGCCGGTAGTGTCGAAAAAGTCAAAAATGGGGATTTTCCCAAACTTTGCTTAAAGAGGCCAGAGGGGGGGGCTGGGTGAAAAAGGAGCAAAATCAAGCACAGTTGGGGCGTTTTGTGAAAATTGTGAAGGATTTTCCAAAGTGGGCAAAAATTGAAAAAAACGACAGGGCCGGTAGTGTCGAAAAAGTCAAAAATGGGGATTTTCCCAAATTTTTGCTAAAAGGGGCCAGGGGGCGGGCTGATTGAAAAACGAGCAAAATCAAGCACAGTTGGGGCGTTTTGTGAAAATTGTGAAGAATTTTCCAAACCGGGCAAAATTTGAAAAAAAAGACAGGGCCGGTAGTGTCGAAAAGTCAAAAATGGGGATTTTCCCAAATTTTTGCTAAAAGGGGCCAGGGGGCGGGCTGATTGAAAAACGAGCAAAATCAAGCACAGTTGGGGCGTTTTGTGAAAATTGTGAAGGATTTTCCAAACCGGGCAAAATTTGAAAAAAAGACAGGGCCGGTAGTGTCGAAAAAGTCAAAAATGGGGATTTTCCCAAACCTTGCTAAAAGGTGCCAGGGGGCGGACTGAGTCAGAAAGGAGCAAAATCAAGCACAGTTGGGGCGTTTTGGGAAAATTGTGAAGGATTTTCCAAACCGGGTAAAATTTGAAAAAAAAGACAGGGCCGGTAGTGTCGAAAAAGTCAAAAATGGGGATTTTCCCAAACCTTGCTAAAAGGGGCCAGGGGGGCGGACTGAGTCAGAAAGGAGCAAAATCAAGCATAGTTGGGGCGTTTTGGGAAAATTGTGAAGGATTTTCCAAACCGGGCAAAATTTGAAAAAAACGACAGGGCCGGTAGTGTCGAAAAAGTCAAAAATGGGGATTTTCCCAAATTTTTGCTAAAAGGGGCCAGGGGGCGGGCTGATTGAAAAACGAGCAAAATCAAGCACAGTTGGGGCGTTTTGTGAAAATTGTGAAGGATTTTCCAAACCGGGCAAAATTTGAAAAAAAGACAGGGCCGGTAGTGTCGAAAAAGTCAAAAATGGGGATTTTCCCAAACCTTGCTAAAAGGTGCCAGGGGGCGGACTGAATCAGAAAGGAGCAAAATCAAGCACAGTTGGGGCGTTTTGGGAAAATTGTGAAGGATTTTCCAAACCGGGTAAAATTTGAAAAAAAAGACAGGGCCGGTAGTGTCGAAAAAAGTCAAAAATGGGGATTTTCCCAAACCTTGCTAAAAGGGGCCAGGGGGGCGGACTGAGTCAGAAAGGAGCAAAATCAAGCACAGTTGGGGCGTTTTGTGAAAATTGTGAAGGATTTTCCAAACCGGGCAAAATTTGAAAAAAACGACAGGTCCGGTAGTGTCGAAAAAGTCAAAAATGGGGATTTTCCAAAACCTTGCTAAAAGGGGCCAGGGGGGCGGACTAAGTAAGAAAGGAGCAAAATCAAGCACAGTTGGGGCGTTTTGGGAAAATTGTGAAGGATTTTCCAAACCGGGCAAAATTTGAAAAAAACGACAGTGCCGGTAGTGTCGAAAAAGTCAAAAATGGGGATTTTCCCAAACTTTGCTTAAAGAGGCCAGAGGGGGGGGCTGGGTGAAAAAGGAGCAAAATCAAGCACAGTTGGGGCGTTTTGTGAAAATTGTGAAGGATTTTCCAAAGTGGGCAAAAATTGAAAAAAACGACAGTGCCGGTAGTGTCGAAAAAGTCAAAAATGGGGATTTTCCCAAAACTTTTGCTAAAAGGGGCCAGTGGGCGGGCTGATTGAAAAACGAGCAAAATCAAGCACAGTTGGGGCGTTTTGTGAAAATTGTGAAGGGTTTTCCAAACCGGGCAAAATTTGAAAAAAAGACAGGGCCGGTAGTGTCGAAAAAGTCAAAAATGGGGATTTTCCCAAATCCTTGCTAAAAGGGGCCAGGGGGGCGGACTGAGTGAGAAAGGAGCAAAATCAAGCACAGTTGGGGCGTTGTGTGAAAATTGTTAAGGATTTTCCAAACCGGGCAAAATTTGAAAAAAACGACAGGGCCGGTAGTGTCGAAAAAGTCAAAAATGGGGATTTTCCCAAATCCTTGCTAAAAGGGGCCAGGGGGGCGGGCTGAGTCAGAAAGGAGCAAAATCAAGCACAGTTGGGGCGTTGTGTGAAAATTGTGAAGGATTTTCCAAACCGGGCAAAATTTGAAAAAAACGACAGGGCCGGTAGTGTCGAAAAAGTCAAAAATTGGGATTTTCACAAAATTTGCTTAAAGAGGCCAGAGGGGGGGGCTGAGTGAAAAACGAGCAAAATCAAGCACAGTTGGGGCGTTGTGTGAAAATTGTGAAGGATTTTCCAAACCGGGCAAAATTTGAAAAAAAGACAGGGCCGGGTAGTGTCGAAAAAGTCAAAAATGGGGATTTTCCCAAACCTTGCTAAAAGGGGCCAGGGGGCGGGCTGATTGAAAAACGAGCAAAATCAAGCACAGTTGGGGCGTTTTGTGAAAATTGTGAAGGATTTTCCAAACCGGGCAAAATTTGAAAAAAAGACAGGGCCGGTAGTGTCGAAAAAGTCAAAAATGGGGATTTTCCGAAATTTTTGCTAAAAGGGGCCAGGGGGCAGGCTGATTAAAAAACGAGCAAAATCAAGCACAGTTGGGGCGTTTTGTGAAAATTGTGAAGGATTTTCCAAACCGGGCAAAATTTGAAAAAAAAGACAGGGCCGGTAGTGTCGAAAAAGTCAAAAATGGGGATTTTCCCAAATTTTTGCTAAAAGGGGCCAGGGGGCGGGCTGATTGAAAAACGAGCAAAATCAAGCACAGTTGGGGCGTTTTGTGAAAATTGTGAAGGATTTTCCAAACCGGGCAAAATTTGAAAAAAAGACAGTGCCGGTAGTGTCGAAAAAGTCAAAAATGGGGATTTTCCCAAACCTTGCTAAAAGGTGCCAGGGGGCGGACTGAGTCAGAAAGGAGCAAAATCAAGCACAGTTGGGGCGTTTTGGGAAAATTGTGAAGGATTTTCCAAACCGGGTAAAATTTGAAAAAAAAGACAGGGCCGGTAGTGTCGAAAAAGTCAAAAATGGGGATTTTCCCAAACCTTGCTAAAAGGGGCCAGGGGGGCGGACTGAGTCAGAAAGGAGCAAAATCAAGCACAGTTGGGGCGTTTTGGTAAAATTGTGAAGGATTTTCCAAACCGGGCAAAATTTGAAAAAAACGACAGGGCCGGTAGTGTCGAAAAAGTCAAAAATGGGGATTTTCCCAAATTTTTGCTAAAAGGGGCCAGGGGGCGGGCTGATTGAAAAACGAGCAAAATCAAGCACAGTTGGGGCGTTTTGTGAAAATTGTGAAGGATTTTCCAAACCGGGCAAAATTTGAAAAAAAGACAGGGCCGGTAGTGTCGAAAAAGTCAAAAATGGGGATTTTCCCAAACCTTGCTAAAAGGTGCCAGGGGGCGGACTGAGTCAGAAAGGAGCAAAATCAAGCACAGTTGGGGCGTTTTGGGAAAATTGTGAAGGATTTTCCAAACCGGGTAAAATTTGAAAAAAAAGACAGGGCCGGTAGTGTCGAAAAAGTCAAAAATGGGGATTTTCCCAAACCTTGCTAAAAGGTGCCAGGGGGCGGACTGAGTCAGAAAGGAGCAAAATCAAGCACAGTTGGGGCGTTTTGGGAAAATTGTGAAGGATTTTCCAAACCGGGTAAAATTTGAAAAAAAAGACAGGGCCGGTAGTGTCGAAAAAGTCAAAAATGGGGATTTTCCCAAACCTTGCTAAAAGGGGCCAGGGGGGCGGACTGAGTCAGAAAGGAGCAAAATCAAGCATAGTTGGGGCGTTTTGGGAAAATTGTGAAGGATTTTCCAAACCGGGCAAAATTTGAAAAAAACGACAGGGCCGGTAGTGTCGAAAAAGTCAAAAATGGGGATTTTCCCAAATTTTTGCTAAAAGGGGCCAGGGGGCGGGCTGATTGAAAAACGAGCAAAATCAAGCACAGTTGGGGCGTTTTGTGAAAATTGTGAAGGATTTTCCAAACCGGGCAAAATTTGAAAAAAAGACAGGGCCGGTAGTGTCGAAAAAGTCAAAAATGGGGATTTTCCCAAACCTTGCTAAAAGGTGCCAGGGGGCGGACTGAATCAGAAAGGAGCAAAATCAAGCACAGTTGGGGCGTTTTGGGAAAATTGTGAAGGATTTTCCAAACCGGGTAAAATTTGAAAAAAAAGACAGGGCCGGTAGTGTCGAAAAAAGTCAAAAATGGGGATTTTCCCAAACCTTGCTAAAAGGGGCCAGGGGGGCGGACTGAGTCAGAAAGGAGCAAAATCAAGCACAGTTGGGGCGTTTTGTGAAAATTGTGAAGGATTTTCCAAACCGGGCAAAATTTGAAAAAAACGACAGGTCCGGTAGTGTCGAAAAAGTCAAAAATGGGGATTTTCCAAAACCTTGCTAAAAGGGGCCAGGGGGGCGGACTAAGTAAGAAAGGAGCAAAATCAAGCACAGTTGGGGCGTTTTGGGAAAATTGTGAAGGATTTTCCAAACCGGGCAAAATTTGAAAAAAACGACAGTGCCGGTAGTGTCGAAAAAGTCAAAAATGGGGATTTTCCCAAACTTTGCTTAAAGAGGCCAGAGGGGGGGGCTGGGTGAAAAAGGAGCAAAATCAAGCACAGTTGGGGCGTTTTGTGAAAATTGTGAAGGATTTTCCAAAGTGGGCAAAAATTGAAAAAAACGACAGTGCCGGTAGTGTCGAAAAAGTCAAAAATGGGGATTTTCCCAAAACTTTTGCTAAAAGGGGCCAGTGGGCGGGCTGATTGAAAAACGAGCAAAATCAAGCACAGTTGGGGCGTTTTGTGAAAATTGTGAAGGGTTTTCCAAACCGGGCAAAATTTGAAAAAAAGACAGGGCCGGTAGTGTCGAAAAAGTCAAAAATGGGGATTTTCCCAAATCCTTGCTAAAAGGGGCCAGGGGGGCGGACTGAGTGAGAAAGGAGCAAAATCAAGCACAGTTGGGGCGTTGTGTGAAAATTGTTAAGGATTTTCCAAACCGGGCAAAATTTGAAAAAAACGACAGGGCCGGTAGTGTCGAAAAAG
The DNA here is from genome assembly GCF_963691925.1 of Scomber scombrus. Classification (NCBI taxonomy): domain Eukaryota; kingdom Metazoa; phylum Chordata; class Actinopteri; order Scombriformes; family Scombridae; genus Scomber; species Scomber scombrus. The sequence goes on along the minus strand of NW_026910689.1, from coordinate 163,884 downwards.
TCAAAAATGGGGATTTTCCCAAATCCTTGCTAAAAGGGGCCAGGGGGGCGGGCTGAGTCAGAAAGGAGCAAAATCAAGCACAGTTGGGGCGTTGTGTGAAAATTGTGAAGGATTTTCCAAACCGGGCAAAATTTGAAAAAAACGACAGGGCCGGTAGTGTCGAAAAAGTCAAAAATTGGGATTTTCACAAAATTTGCTTAAAGAGGCCAGAGGGGGGGGCTGAGTGAAAAACGAGCAAAATCAAGCACAGTTGGGGCGTTGTGTGAAAATTGTGAAGGATTTTCCAAACCGGGCAAAATTTGAAAAAAAGACAGGGCCGGTAGTGTCGAAAAAGTCAAAAATGGGGATTTTCCCAAACCTTGCTAAAAGGGGCCAGGGGGCGGGCTGATTGAAAAACGAGCAAAATCAAGCACAGTTGGGGCGTTTTGTGAAAATTGTGAAGGATTTTCCAAACCGGGCAAAATTTGAAAAAAAGACAGGGCCGGTAGTGTCGAAAAAGTCAAAAATGGGGATTTTCCGAAATTTTTGCTAAAAGGGGCCAGGGGGCAGGCTGATTAAAAAACGAGCAAAATCAAGCACAGTTGGGGCGTTTTGTGAAAATTGTGAAGGATTTTCCAAACCGGGCAAAATTTGAAAAAAAAGACAGGGCCGGTAGTGTCGAAAAAGTCAAAAATGGGGATTTTCCCAAATTTTTGCTAAAAGGGGCCAGGGGGCGGGCTGATTGAAAAACGAGCAAAATCAAGCACAGTTGGGGCGTTTTGTGAAAATTGTGAAGGATTTTCCAAACCGGGCAAAATTTGAAAAAAAGACAGTGCCGGTAGTGTCGAAAAAGTCAAAAATGGGGATTTTCCCAAACCTTGCTAAAAGGTGCCAGGGGGCGGACTGAGTCAGAAAGGAGCAAAATCAAGCACAGTTGGGGCGTTTTGGGAAAATTGTGAAGGATTTTCCAAACCGGGTAAAATTTGAAAAAAAAGACAGGGCCGGTAGTGTCGAAAAAGTCAAAAATGGGGATTTTCCCAAACCTTGCTAAAAGGGGCCAGGGGGGCGGACTGAGTCAGAAAGGAGCAAAATCAAGCACAGTTGGGGCGTTTTGGTAAAATTGTGAAGGATTTTCCAAACCGGGCAAAATTTGAAAAAAACGACAGGGCCGGTAGTGTCGAAAAAGTCAAAAATGGGGATTTTCCCAAATTTTTGCTAAAAGGGGCCAGGGGGCGGGCTGATTGAAAAACGAGCAAAATCAAGCACAGTTGGGGCGTTTTGTGAAAATTGTGAAGGATTTTCCAAACCGGGCAAAATTTGAAAAAAAGACAGGGCCGGTAGTGTCGAAAAAGTCAAAAATGGGGATTTTCCCAAACCTTGCTAAAAGGTGCCAGGGGGCGGACTGAGTCAGAAAGGAGCAAAATCAAGCACAGTTGGGGCGTTTTGGGAAAATTGTGAAGGATTTTCCAAACCGGGTAAAATTTGAAAAAAAAGACAGGGCCGGTAGTGTCGAAAAAGTCAAAAATGGGGATTTTCCCAAACCTTGCTAAAAGGTGCCAGGGGGCGGACTGAGTCAGAAAGGAGCAAAATCAAGCACAGTTGGGGCGTTTTGGGAAAATTGTGAAGGATTTTCCAAACCGGGCAAAATTTGAAAAAAAGACAGTGCCGGTAGTGTCGAAAAAGTCAAAAATGGGGATTTTCCCAAACCTTGCTAAAAGGTGCCAGGGGGCGGACTGAGTCAGAAAGGAGCAAAATCAAGCACAGTTGGGGCGTTTTGGGAAAATTGTGAAGGATTTTCCAAACCGGGTAAAATTTGAAAAAAAAGACAGGGCCGGTAGTGTCGAAAAAGTCAAAAATGGGGATTTTCCCAAACCTTGCTAAAAGGGGCCAGGGGGGCGGACTGAGTCAGAAAGGAGCAAAATCAAGCACAGTTGGGGCGTTTTGGGAAAATTGTGAAGGATTTTCCAAACCGGGCAAAATTTGAAAAAAACGACAGGGCCGGTAGTGTCGAAAAAGTCAAAAATGGGGATTTTCCCAAATTTTAGCTAAAAGGGGCCAGGGGGCGGGCTGATTGAAAAACGAGCAAAATCAAGCACAGTTGGGGCGTTTTGTGAAAATTGTGAAGGATTTTCCAAACCGGGCAAAATTTGAAAAAAAGACAGGGCCGGTAGTGTCGAAAAAGTCAAAAATGGGGATTTTCCCAAACCTTGCTAAAAGGTGCCAGGGGGCGGACTGAGTCAGAAAGGAGCAAAATCAAGCACAGTTGGGGCGTTTTGGGAAAATTGTGAAGGATTTTCCAAACCGGGTAAAATTTGAAAAAAAAGACAGGGCCGGTAGTGTCGAAAAAGTCAAAAATGGGGATTTTCCCAAAACTTGCTAAAAGGGGCCAGGGGGGCGGACTGAGTCAGAAAGGAGCAAAATCAAACACAGTTGGGGCGTTTTGGGAAAATTGTGAAGGATTTTCCAAACCGGGCAAAATTTGAAAAAAACGACAGTGCCGGTAGTGTCGAAAAAGTCAAAAATGGGGATTTTCCCAAACTTTGCTTAAAGAGGCCAGAGGGGGGGGCTGGGTGAAAAAGGAGCAAAATCAAGCACAGTTGGGGCGTTTTGTGAAAATTGTGAAGGATTTTCCAAAGATGGCAAAAATTGAAAAAAACGACAGGTCCGGTAGTGTCGAAAAAGTCAAAAATTGGGATTTTCCCAAACCTTGCTAAAACGGGCCAGGGGGGCGGACTGAGTCAGAAAGGAGCAAAATCAAGCACAGTTGGGGCGTTTTGGGAAAATTGTGAAGGATTTTCCAAACCGGGCAAAATTTGAAAAAAACGACAGGGCCGGTAGTGTCGAAAAAGTCAAAAATGGGGATTTTCCCAAATTTTTGCTAAAAGGGGCCAGGGGGCGGGCTGATTGAAAAACGAGCAAAATCAAGCACAGTTGGGGCGTTTTGTGAAAATTGTGAAGGATTTTCCAAACCGGGCAAAATTTGAAAAAAAGACAGGGCCGGTAGTGTCGAAAAAGTCAAAAATGGGGATTTTCCCAAACCTTGCTAAAAGGGGCCAGGGGGGCGGACTGAGTCAGAAAGGAGCAAAATCAAGCACAGTTGGGGCGTTTTGGGAAAATTGTGAAGGATTTTCCAAACCGGGCAAAATTTGAAAAAAACGACAGTGCCGGTAGTGTCGAAAAAGTCAAAAATGGGGATTTTCCCAAACTTTGCTTAAAGAGGCCAGAGGGGGGGGCTGGGTGAAAAAGGAGCAAAATCAAGCACAGTTGGGGCGTTTTGTGAAAATTGTGAAGGATTTTCCAAAGTGGGCAAAAATTGAAAAAAACGACAGGGCCGGTAGTGTCGAAAAAGTCAAAAATGGGGATTTTCCCAAATTTTTGCTAAAAGGGGGAAGGGGGCGGGCTGATTGAAAAACGAGCAAAATCAAGCACAGTTGGGGCGTTTTGGGAAAATTGTGAAGGATTTTCCAAACCGGGCAAAATTTGAAAAAAAAGACAGGGCCGGTAGTGTCGAAAAAGTCAAAAATGGGGATTTTCCCAAACCTTGCTAAAAGGGGCCAGGGGGGCGGACTGAGTCAGAAAGGAGCAAAATCAAGCACAGTTGGGGCGTTTTGGGAAAATTGTGAAGTATTTTCCAAACCGGGCAAAATTTGAAAAAAACGACAGGGCCGGTAGTGTCGAAAAAGTCAAAAATGGGGATTTTCCGAAATTTTTGCTAAAAGGGGCCAGGGGGCGGGCTGATTGAAAAACGAGCAAAATCAAGCACAGTTGGGGCGTTTTGTGAAAATTGTGAAGGATTTTCCAAACCGGGCAAAATTTGAAAAAAACGACAGGGCCGGTAGTGTCGAAAAAGTCAAAAATGGGGATTTTCCCAAACTTTGCTTAAAGAGGACAGAGGGGGGGGCTGGGTGAAAAAGGAGCAAAATCAAGCACAGTTGGGGCGTTTTGTGAAAATTGTGAAGGATTTTCCAAAGAGGGCAAAAATTGAAAAAAACGACAGGGCCGGTAGTGTCGAAAAAGTCAAAAATTGGGATTTTCCCAAACCTTGCTAAAACGGGCCAGGGGGGCGGACTGAGTCAGAAAGGAGCAAAATCAAGCACAGTTGGGGCGTTTTGGGAAAATTGTGAAGGATTTTCCAAACCGGGCAAAATTTGAAAAAAAGACAGGGCCGGTAGTGTCGAAAAAGTCAAAAATGGGGATTTTCCCAAACCTTGCTAAAAGGGGCCAGGGGGGCGGACTGAGTCAGAAAGGAGCAAAATCAAGCACAGTTGGGGCGTTTTGTGAAAATTGTGAAGGATTTTCCAAACCGGGCAAAATTTGAAAAAAACGACAGTGCCGGTAGTGTCGAAAAAGTCAAAAATGGGGATTTTCCCAAACTTTGCTTAAAGAGGCCAGAGGGGGGGGCTGGGTGAAAAAGGAGCAAAATCAAGCACAGTTGGGGCGTTTTGTGAAAATTGTGAAGGATTTTCCAAAGTGGGCAAAAATTGAAAAAAACGACAGGGCCGGTAGTGTCGAAAAAGTCAAAAATGGGGATTTTCCCAAATTTTTGCTAAAAGGGGCCAGGGGGCGGGCTGATTGAAAAACGAGCAAAATCAAGCACAGTTGGGGCGTTTTGTGAAAATTGTGAAGAATTTTCCAAACCGGGCAAAATTTGAAAAAAAAGACAGGGCCGGTAGTGTCGAAAAGTCAAAAATGGGGATTTTCCCAAATTTTTGCTAAAAGGGGCCAGGGGGCGGGCTGATTGAAAAACGAGCAAAATCAAGCACAGTTGGGGCGTTTTGTGAAAATTGTGAAGGATTTTCCAAACCGGGCAAAATTTGAAAAAAAGACAGGGCCGGTAGTGTCGAAAAAGTCAAAAATGGGGATTTTCCCAAACCTTGCTAAAAGGTGCCAGGGGGCGGACTGAGTCAGAAAGGAGCAAAATCAAGCACAGTTGGGGCGTTTTGGGAAAATTGTGAAGGATTTTCCAAACCGGGTAAAATTTGAAAAAAAAGACAGGGCCGGTAGTGTCGAAAAAGTCAAAAATGGGGATTTTCCCAAACCTTGCTAAAAGGGGCCAGGGGGGCGGACTGAGTCAGAAAGGAGCAAAATCAAGCATAGTTGGGGCGTTTTGGGAAAATTGTGAAGGATTTTCCAAACCGGGCAAAATTTGAAAAAAACGACAGGGCCGGTAGTGTCGAAAAAGTCAAAAATGGGGATTTTCCCAAATTTTTGCTAAAAGGGGCCAGGGGGCGGGCTGATTGAAAAACGAGCAAAATCAAGCACAGTTGGGGCGTTTTGTGAAAATTGTGAAGGATTTTCCAAACCGGGCAAAATTTGAAAAAAAGACAGGGCCGGTAGTGTCGAAAAAGTCAAAAATGGGGATTTTCCCAAACCTTGCTAAAAGGTGCCAGGGGGCGGACTGAATCAGAAAGGAGCAAAATCAAGCACAGTTGGGGCGTTTTGGGAAAATTGTGAAGGATTTTCCAAACCGGGTAAAATTTGAAAAAAAAGACAGGGCCGGTAGTGTCGAAAAAAGTCAAAAATGGGGATTTTCCCAAACCTTGCTAAAAGGGGCCAGGGGGGCGGACTGAGTCAGAAAGGAGCAAAATCAAGCACAGTTGGGGCGTTTTGTGAAAATTGTGAAGGATTTTCCAAACCGGGCAAAATTTGAAAAAAACGACAGGTCCGGTAGTGTCGAAAAAGTCAAAAATGGGGATTTTCCAAAACCTTGCTAAAAGGGGCCAGGGGGGCGGACTAAGTAAGAAAGGAGCAAAATCAAGCACAGTTGGGGCGTTTTGGGAAAATTGTGAAGGATTTTCCAAACCGGGCAAAATTTGAAAAAAACGACAGTGCCGGTAGTGTCGAAAAAGTCAAAAATGGGGATTTTCCCAAACTTTGCTTAAAGAGGCCAGAGGGGGGGGCTGGGTGAAAAAGGAGCAAAATCAAGCACAGTTGGGGCGTTTTGTGAAAATTGTGAAGGATTTTCCAAAGTGGGCAAAAATTGAAATAAACGACAGTGCCGGTAGTGTCGAAAAAGTCAAAAATGGGGATTTTCCCAAACTTTTGCTAAAAGGGGCCAGGGGGCGGGCTGATTGAAAAACGAGCAAAATCAAGCACAGTTGGGGCGTTTTGTGAAAATTGTGAAGGATTTTCCAAACCGGGCAAAATTTGAAAAAAAGACAGGGCCGGTAGTGTCGAAAAAGTCAAAAATGGGGATTTTCCCAAATCCTTGCTAAAAGGGGCCAGGGGGGCGGACTGAGTGAGAAAGGAGCAAAATCAAGCACAGTTGGGGCGTTGTGTGAAAATTGTTAAGGATTTTCCAAACCGGGCAAAATTTGAAAAAAACGACAGGGCCGGTAGTGTCGAAAAAGTCAAAAATGGGGATTTTCCCAAATCCTTGCTAAAAGGGGCCAGGGGGGCGGGCTGAGTCAGAAAGGAGCAAAATCAAGCACAGTTGGGGCGTTGTGTGAAAATTGTGAAGGATTTTCCAAACCGGGCAAAATTTGAAAAAAACGACAGGGCCGGTAGTGTCGAAAAAGTCAAAAATTGGGATTTTCACAAAATTTGCTTAAAGAGGCCAGAGGGGGGGGCTGAGTGAAAAACGAGCAAAATCAAGCACAGTTGGGGCGTTGTGTGAAAATTGTGAAGGATTTTCCAAACCGGGCAAAATTTGAAAAAAAGACAGGGCCGGTAGTGTCGAAAAAGTCAAAAATGGGGATTTTCCCAAACCTTGCTAAAAGGGGCCAGGGGGGCGGACTGAGTCAGAAAGGAGCAAAATCAAGCACAGTTGGGGCGTTTTGGGAAAATTGTGAAGGATTTTCCAAACCGGGCAAAATTTGAAAAAAACGACAGTGCCGGTAGTGTCGAAAAAGTCAAAAATGGGGATTTTCCCAAACTTTGCTTAAAGAGGCCAGAGGGGGGGGCTGGGTGAAAAAGGAGCAAAATCAAGCACAGTTGGGGCGTTTTGTGAAAATTGTGAAGGATTTTCCAAAGTGGGCAAAAATTGAAAAAAACGACAGGGCCGGTAGTGTCGAAAAAGTCAAAAATGGGGATTTTCCCAAATTTTTGCTAAAAGGGGGAAGGGGGCGGGCTGATTGAAAAACGAGCAAAATCAAGCACAGTTGGGGCGTTTTGGGAAAATTGTGAAGGATTTTCCAAACCGGGCAAAATTTGAAAAAAAAGACAGGGCCGGTAGTGTCGAAAAAGTCAAAAATGGGGATTTTCCCAAACCTTGCTAAAAGGGGCCAGGGGGGCGGACTGAGTCAGAAAGGAGCAAAATCAAGCACAGTTGGGGCGTTTTGGGAAAATTGTGAAGGATTTTCCAAAGTGGGCAAAAATTGAAAAAAACGACAGTGCCGGTAGTGTCGAAAAAGTCAAAAATGGGGATTTTCCCAAACTTTTGCTAAAAGGGGCCAGGGGGCGGGCTGATTGAAAAACGAGCAAAATCAAGCACAGTTGGGGCGTTTTGTGAAAATTGTGAAGGATTTTCCAAACCGGGCAAAATTTGAAAAAAAGACAGGGCCGGTAGTGTCGAAAAAGTCAAAAATGGGGATTTTCCCAAATCCTTGCTAAAAGGGGCCAGGGGGGCGGACTGAGTGAGAAAGGAGCAAAATCAAGCACAGTTGGGGCGTTGTGTGAAAATTGTTAAGGATTTTCCAAACCGGGCAAAATTTGAAAAAAACGACAGGGCCGGTAGTGTCGAAAAAGTCAAAAATGGGGATTTTCCCAAATCCTTGCTAAAAGGGGCCAGGGGGGCGGGCTGAGTCAGAAAGGAGCAAAATCAAGCACAGTTGGGGCGTTGTGTGAAAATTGTGAAGGATTTTCCAAACCGGGCAAAATTTGAAAAAAACGACAGGGCCGGTAGTGTCGAAAAAGTCAAAAATGGGGATTTTCACAAAATTTGCTTAAAGAGGCCAGAGGGGGGGGCTGAGTGAAAAACGAGCAAAATCAAGCACAGTTGGGGCGTTGTGTGAAAATTGTGAAGGATTTTCCAAACCGGGCAAAATTTGAAAAAAAGACAGGGCCGGTAGTGTCGAAAAAGTCAAAAATGGGGATTTTCCCAAACCTTGCTAAAAGGGGCCAGGGGGGCGGACTGAGTCAGAAAGGAGCAAAATCAAGCACAGTTGGGGCGTTTTGGGAAAATTGTGAAGGATTTTCCAAACCGGGCAAAATTTGAAAAAAACGACAGTGCCGGTAGTGTCGAAAAAGTCAAAAATGGGGATTTTCCCAAACTTTGCTTAAAGAGGCCAGAGGGGGGGGCTGGGTGAAAAAGGAGCAAAATCAAGCACAGTTGGGGCGTTTTGTGAAAATTGTGAAGGATTTTCCAAAGTGGGCAAAAATTGAAAAAAACGACAGGGCCGGTAGTGTCGAAAAAGTCAAAAATGGGGATTTTCCCAAATTTTTGCTAAAAGGGGGAAGGGGGCGGGCTGATTGAAAAACGAGCAAAATCAAGCACAGTTGGGGCGTTTTGGGAAAATTGTGAAGGATTTTCCAAACCGGGCAAAATTTGAAAAAAAAGACAGGGCCGGTAGTGTCGAAAAAGTCAAAAATGGGGATTTTCCCAAACCTTGCTAAAAGGGGCCAGGGGGGCGGACTGAGTCAGAAAGGAGCAAAATCAAGCACAGTTGGGGCGTTTTGGGAAAATTGTGAAGTATTTTCCAAACCGGGCAAAATTTGAAAAAAACGACAGGGCCGGTAGTGTCGAAAAAGTCAAAAATGGGGATTTTCCCAAATTTTTGCTAAAAGGGGCCAGGGGGCGGGCTGATTGAAAAACGAGCAAAATCAAGCACAGTTGGGGCGTTTTGTGAAAATTGTGAAGGATTTTCCAAACCGGGCAAAATTTGAAAAAAACGACAGGGCCGGTAGTGTCGAAAAAGTCAAAAATGGGGATTTTCCCAAACTTTGCTTAAAGAGGACAGAGGGGGGGGCTGGGTGAAAAAGGAGCAAAATCAAGCACAGTTGGGGCGTTTTGTGAAAATTGTGAAGGATTTTCCAAAGAGGGCAAAAATTGAAAAAAACGACAGGGCCGGTAGTGTCGAAAAAGTCCAAAATTGGGATTTTCCCAAACCTTGCTAAAACGGGCCAGGGGGGCGGACTGAGTCAGAAAGGAGCAAAATCAAGCACAGTTGGGGCGTTTTGGGAAAATTGTGAAGGATTTTCCAAACCGGGCAAAATTTGAAAAAAAGACAGGGCCGGTAGGGTCGAAAAAGTCAAAAATGGGGATTTTCCCAAACCTTGCTAAAAGGGGCCAGGGGGGCGGACTGAGTCAGAAAGGAGCAAAATCAAGCACAGTTGGGGCGTTTTGTGAAAATTGAGAAGGATTTTCCAAACCGGGCAAAATTTGAAAAAAACGACAGTGCCGGTAGTGTCGAAAAAGTCAAAAATGGGGATTTTCCCAAACTTTGCTTAAAGAGGCCAGAGGGGGGGGCTGGGTGAAAAAGGAGCAAAATCAAGCACAGTTGGGGCGTTTTGTGAAAATTGTGAAGGATTTTCCAAAGTGGGCAAAAATTGAAAAAAACGACAGGGCCGGTAGTGTCGAAAAAGTCAAAAATGGGGATTTTCCCAAATTTTTGCTAAAAGGGGCCAGGGGGCGGGCTGATTGAAAAACGAGCAAAATCAAGCACAGTTGGGGCGTTTTGTGAAAATTGTGAAGAATTTTCCAAACCGGGCAAAATTTGAAAAAAAAGACAGGGCCGGTAGTGTCGAAAAGTCAAAAATGGGGATTTTCCCAAATTTTTGCTAAAAGGGGCCAGGGGGCGGGCTGATTGAAAAACGAGCAAAATCAAGCACAGTTGGGGCGTTTTGTGAAAATTGTGAAGGATTTTCCAAACCGGGCAAAATTTGAAAAAAAGACAGGGCCGGTAGTGTCGAAAAAGTCAAAAATGGGGATTTTCCCAAACCTTGCTAAAAGGTGCCAGGGGGCGGACTGAGTCAGAAAGGAGCAAAATCAAGCACAGTTGGGGCGTTTTGGGAAAATTGTGAAGGATTTTCCAAACCGGGTAAAATTTGAAAAAAAAGACAGGGCCGGTAGTGTCGAAAAAGTCAAAAATGGGGATTTTCCCAAACCTTGCTAAAAGGGGCCAGGGGGGCGGACTGAGTCAGAAAGGAGCAAAATCAAGCATAGTTGGGGCGTTTTGGGAAAATTGTGAAGGATTTTCCAAACCGGGCAAAATTTGAAAAAAACGACAGGGCCGGTAGTGTCGAAAAAGTCAAAAATGGGGATTTTCCCAAATTTTTGCTAAAAGGGGCCAGGGGGCGGGCTGATTGAAAAACGAGCAAAATCAAGCACAGTTGGGGCGTTTTGTGAAAATTGTGAAGGATTTTCCAAACCGGGCAAAATTTGAAAAAAAGACAGGGCCGGTAGTGTCGAAAAAGTCAAAAATGGGGATTTTCCCAAACCTTGCTAAAAGGTGCCAGGGGGCGGACTGAATCAGAAAGGAGCAAAATCAAGCACAGTTGGGGCGTTTTGGGAAAATTGTGAAGGATTTTCCAAACCGGGTAAAATTTGAAAAAAAAGACAGGGCCGGTAGTGTCGAAAAAAGTCAAAAATGGGGATTTTCCCAAACCTTGCTAAAAGGGGCCAGGGGGGCGGACTGAGTCAGAAAGGAGCAAAATCAAGCACAGTTGGGGCGTTTTGTGAAAATTGTGAAGGATTTTCCAAACCGGGCAAAATTTGAAAAAAACGACAGGTCCGGTAGTGTCGAAAAAGTCAAAAATGGGGATTTTCCAAAACCTTGCTAAAAGGGGCCAGGGGGGCGGACTAAGTAAGAAAGGAGCAAAATCAAGCACAGTTGGGGCGTTTTGGGAAAATTGTGAAGGATTTTCCAAACCGGGCAAAATTTGAAAAAAACGACAGTGCCGGTAGTGTCGAAAAAGTCAAAAATGGGGATTTTCCCAAACTTTGCTTAAAGAGGCCAGAGGGGGGGGCTGGGTGAAAAAGGAGCAAAATCAAGCACAGTTGGGGCGTTTTGTGAAAATTGTGAAGGATTTTCCAAAGTGGGCAAAAATTGAAAAAAACGACAGTGCCGGTAGTGTCGAAAAAGTCAAAAATGGGGATTTTCCCAAACTTTTGCTAAAAGGGGCCAGGGGGCGGGCTGATTGAAAAACGAGCAAAATCAAGCACAGTTGGGGCGTTTTGTGAAAATTGTGAAGGATTTTCCAAACCGGGCAAAATTTGAAAAAAAGACAGGGCCGGTAGTGTCGAAAAAGTCAAAAATGGGGATTTTCCCAAATCCTTGCTAAAAGGGGCCAGGGGGGCGGACTGAGTGAGAAAGGAGCAAAATCAAGCACAGTTGGGGCGTTGTGTGAAAATTGTTAAGGATTTTCCAAACCGGGCAAAATTTGAAAAAAACGACAGGGCCGGTAGTGTCGAAAAAGTCAAAAATGGGGATTTTCCCAAATCCTTGCTAAAAGGGGCCAGGGGGGCGGGCTGAGTCAGAAAGGAGCAAAATCAAGCACAGTTGGGGCGTTGTGTGAAAATTGTGAAGGATTTTCCAAACCGGGCAAAATTTGAAAAAAACGACAGGGCCGTTAGTGTCGAAAAAGTCAAAAATTGGGATTTTCACAAAATTTGCTTAAAGAGGCCAGAGGGGGGGGCTGAGTGAAAAACGAGCAAAATCAAGCACAGTTGGGGCGTTGTGTGAAAATTGTGAAGGATTTTCCAAACCGGGCAAAATTTGAAAAAAACGACAGGGCCGGTAGTGTCGAAAAAGTCAAAAATGCGGATTTTCCCAAACCTTGCTAAAAGGGGCCAGTAGGGCGGACTGAGTCAGAAATGAGCAAAATTAAGCACAGTTGGGGCGTTTTGAGAAAATTGTGAAGGATTTTCCAAACCGGGCAAAATTTGAAAAAAACGACAGGTCCGGTAGTGTCGAAAAAGTCAAAAATGGGGATTTTCCAAAACCTTGCTAAAAGGGGCCAGGGGGGCGGACTAAGTAAGAAAGGAGCAAAATCAAGCACAGTTGGGGCGTTTTGGGAAAATTGTGAAGGATTTTCCAAACCGGGCAAAATTTGAAAAAAAAGACAGGGCCGGTAGTGTCGAAAAAGTCAAAAATGGGGATTTTCCCAAACCTTGCTAAAAGGGGCCAGGGGAGCGGACTGAGTCAGAAAGGAGCAAAATCAAGCACAGTTGGGGCGTTTTGGGAAAATTGTGAAGGATTTTCCAACGTGGGCAAAATTTGAAAAAAACGACAGGTCCGGTAGTGTCGAAAAAGTCAAAAATGGGGATTTTCCAAAACCTTGCTAAAAGGGGCCAGGGGGGCGGACTAAGTAAGAAAGGAGCAAAATCAAGCACAGTTGGGGCGTTTTGGGAAAATTGTGAAGGATTTTCCAAACCGGGCAAAATTTGAAAAAAAAGACAGGGCCGGTAGTGTCGAAAAAGTCAAAAATGGGGATTTTCCCAAACCTTGCTAAAAGGGGCCAGGGGGGCGGACTGAGTCAGAAAGGAGCAAAATCAAGCACAGTTGGGGCGTTTTGTGAAAATTGTGAAGGATTTTCCAAACCGGGCAAAATTTGAAAAAAACGACAGGGCCGGTAGTGTCGAAAAAGTCAAAAATGGGGATTTTCCCAAACTTTGCTTAAAGAGGCCAGAGGGGGGGGCTGGGTGAAAAAGGAGCAAAATCAAGCACAGTTGGGGCGTTTTGTGAAAATTGTGAAGGATTTTCCAAAGAGGGCAAAAATTGAAAAAAACGACAGTGCCGGTAGTGTCGAAAAAGTCAAAAATGGGGATTTTCACAAACCTTGCTAAAAGGTGCCAGGGGGTGGACTGAGTCAGAAAGGAGCAAAATCAAGCACAGTTGGGGCGTTTTGAGAAAATTGTGAAGGATTTTCCAAACCGGGCAAAATTTGAAAAAAACGACAGGTCCGGTAGTGTCGAAAAAGTCAAAAATGGGGATTTTCCAAAACCTTGCTAAAAGGGGCCAGGGGGGCGGACTAAGTAAGAAAGGAGCAAAATCAAGCACAGTTGGGGCGTTTTGGGAAAATTGTGAAGGATTTTCCAAACCGGGCAAAATTTGAAAAAAAAGACAGGGCCGGTAGTGTCGAAAAAGTCAAAAATGGGGATTTTCCCAAACCTTGCTAAAAGGGGCCAGGGGAGCGGACTGAGTCAGAAAGGAGCAAAATCAAGCACAGTTGGGGCGTTTTGGGAAAATTGTGAAGGATTTTCCAACGTGGGCAAAATTTGAAAAAAACGACAGGTCCGGTAGTGTCGAAAAAGTCAAAAATGGGGATTTTCCAAAACCTTGCTAAAAGGGGCCAGGGGGGCGGACTAAGTAAGAAAGGAGCAAAATCAAGCACAGTTGGGGCGTTTTGGGAAAATTGTGAAGGATTTTCCAAACCGGGCAAAATTTGAAAAAAAAGACAGGGCCGGTAGTGTCGAAAAAGTCAAAAATGGGGATTTTCCCAAACCTTGCTAAAAGGGGCCAGGGGGGCGGACTGAGTCAGAAAGGAGCAAAATCAAGCACAGTTGGGGCGTTTTGTGAAAATTGTGAAGGATTTTCCAAACCGGGCAAAATTTGAAAAAAACGACAGGGCCGGTAGTGTCGAAAAAGTCAAAAATGGGGATTTTCCCAAACTTTGCTTAAAGAGGCCAGAGGGGGGGGCTGGGTGAAAAAGGAGCAAAATCAAGCACAGTTGGGGCGTTTTGTGAAAATTGTGAAGGATTTTCCAAAGAGGGCAAAAATTGAAAAAAACGACAGTGCCGGTAGTGTCGAAAAAGTCAAAAATGGGGATTTTCACAAACCTTGCTAAAAGGTGCCAGGGGGTGGACTGAGTCAGAAAGGAGAAAAATCAAGCACAGTTGGGGCGTTTTGAGAAAATTGTGAAGGATTTTCCAAACCGGGCAAAATTTGAAAAAAACGACAGGTCCGGTAGTGTCGAAAAAGTCAAAAATGGGGATTTTCCAAAACCTTGCTAAAAGGGGCCAGGGGGGCGGACTAAGTAAGAAAGGAGCAAAATCAAGCACAGTTGGGGCGTTTTGGGAAAATTGTGAAGGATTTTTTAAACCGGGCAAAATTTGAAAAAAACGACAGGGGCGGTAGTGTCGAAAAAGTCAAAAATGGGGATTTTCCCAAATTTCTGCTAAAAGGGGCCAGGGGGCGGGCTGATTGAAAAACGAGCAAAATCAAGCACAGTTGGGACGTTTTGTGAAAATTGTGAAGGATTTTACAAACCGGGCAAAATTTGAAAAAAAGACAGGGCCGGTAGTGTCGAAAAAGTGAAAAATTGGGATTTTCCCAAACCTTGCTAAAAGGTGCCAGGGGGCGGACTGAGTCAGAAAGGAGCAAAATCAAGCACAGTTGGGGCGTTTTGGGAAAATTGTGAAGGATTTTCCAAACCGGGTAAAATTTGAAAAAAAAGACAGGGCCGGTAGTGTCGAAAAAGTCAAAAATGGGGATTTTCAAAAAATTTGCTTAAAGAGGCCAGAGGTGGGGGCTGAGTGAAAAACGAGCAAAATCAAGCACAGTTGGGGCGTTGTGTGAAAATTGTGAAGGATTTTCCAAACCGGGCAAAATTTGAAAAAAACGACAGGGCCGGTAGTGTCGAAAAAGTCAAAAATGGGGATTTTCACAAAATTTGCTTAAAGAGGCCAGAGGGGGGGGGCTGAGTGAAAAACGAGCAAAATCAAGCACAGTTGGGGCGTTGTGTGAAAATTGTGAAGGATTTTCCAAACCGGGCAAAATTTGAAAAAAACGACAGGGCCGGTAGTGTCGAAAAAGTCAAAAATGGGGATTTTCACAAAATTTGCTTAAAGAGGCCAGAGGGGGGGGGGCTGAGTGAAAAACGAGCAAAATCAAGCACAGTTGGGGCGTTTTGTGAAAATTGTGAAGGATTTTCCATAGTGGGCAAAAATTGAAAAAAACGACAGGGCCGGTAGTGTCGAAAAAGTCAAAAATGCGGATTTTCCCAAACCTTGCTAAAAGGGGCCAGTGGGGCGGACTGAGTCAGAAATGAGCAAAATTAAGCACAGTTGGGGCGTTTTGGGAAAATTGTGAAGGATTTTCCAACGTGGGCAAAATTTGAAAAAAACGACAGGTCCGGTAGTGTCGAAAAAGTCAAAAATGGGGATTTTCCAAAACCTTGCTAAAAGGGGCCAGGGGGGCGGACTAAGTAAGAAAGGAGCAAAATCAAGCACAGTTGGGGCGTTTTGGGAAAATTGTGAAGGATTTTCCAAACCGGGCAAAATTTGAAAAAAAAGACAGGGCCGGTAGTGTCGAAAAAGTCAAAAATGGGGATTTTCCCAAACCTTGCTAAAAGGGGCCAGGGGGGCGGACTGAGTCAGAAAGAAGCAAAATCAAGCACAGTTGGGGCGTTTTGTGAAAATTGTGAAGGATTTTCCAAACCGGGCAAAATTTGAAAAAAACCACAGTGCCGGTAGTGTCGAAAAAGTCAAAAATGGGGATTTTCCCAAACTTTGCTTAAAGAGGCCAGAGGGGGGGGCTGGGTGAAAAAGGAGCAAAATCAAGCACAGTTGGGGCGTTTTGTGAAAATTGTGAAGGATTTTCCAAAGAGGGCAAAAATTGAAAAAAACGACAGTGCCGGTAGTGTCGAAAAAGTCAAAAATGGGGATTTTCACAAACCTTGCTAAAAGGTGCCAGGGGGTGGACTGAGTCAGAAAGGAGCAAAATCAAGCACAGTTGGGGCGTTTTGAGAAAATTGTGAAGGATTTTCCAAAGTGGGCAAAATTTGAAAAAAACGACAGGTCCGGTAGTGTCGAAAAAGTCAAAAATTGGGATTTTCCCAAACTTTGCTAAAACGGGCTAGGGGGGCGGACTGAGTCAGAAAGGAGCAAAATCAAGCACAGTTGGGGCGTTTTGGGAAAATTGTGAAGGATTTTTTAAACCGGGCAAAATTTGAAAAAAACGACAGGGGCGGTAGTGTCGAAAAAGTCAAAAATGGGGATTTTCCCAAATTTTTGCTAAAAGGGGCCAGGGGGCGGGCTGATTGAAAAACGAGCAAAATCAAGCACAGTTGGGACGTTTTGTGAAAATTGTGAAGGATTTTCCAAACCGGGCAAAATTTGAAAAAAAGACAGGGCCGGTAGTGTCGAAAAAGTGAAAAATTGGGATTTTCCCAAACCTTGCTAAAAGGTGCCAGGGGGCGGACTGAGTCAGAAAGGAGCAAAATCAAGCACAGTTGGGGCGTTTTGGGAAAATTGTGAAGGATTTTCCAAACCGGGTAAAATTTGAAAAAAAAGACAGGGCCGGTAGTGTCGAAAAAGTCAAAAATGGGGATTTTCAAAAAATTTGCTTAAAGAGGCCAGAGGTGGGGGCTGAGTGAAAAACGAGCAAAATCAAGCACAGTTGGGGCGTTGTGTGAAAATTGTGAAGGATTTTCCAAACCGGGCAAAATTTGAAAAATACGACAGGGCCGGTAGTGTCGAAAAAGTCAAAAATGGGGATTTTCAAAAAATTTGCTTAAAGAGGCCAGAGGGGGGGGGCTGAGTGAAAAACGAGCAAAATCAAGCACAGTTTGGGCGTTTTGTGAAAATTGTGAAGGATTTACCATAGTGGGCAAAAATTGAAAAAAACGACAGGGCCGGTAGTGTCGAAAAAGTCAAAAATGCGGATTTTCCCAAACCTTGCTAAAAGGGGCCAGTGGGGCGGACTGAGTCAGAAATGAGCAAAATTAAGCACAGTTGGGGCGTTTTGAGAAAATTGTGAAGGATTTTCCAAACCGGGCAAAATTTGAAAAAAACGACAGGTCCGGTAGTGTCGAAAAAGTCAAAAATTGGGATTTTCCCAAACCTTGCTAAAACGGGCCAGGGGGGCGGACTGAGTCAGAAAGGAGCAAAATCAAGCACAGTTGGGGCGTTTTGGGAAAATTGTGAAGGATTTTCCAAACCGGGCAAAATTTGAAAAAAACGACAGGGCCGGTAGTGTCGAAAAAGTCAAAAATGGGGATTTTCCCAAATTTTTGCTAAAAGGGGCCAGGGGGCGGGCTGATTGAAAAACGAGCAAAATCAAGCACAGTTGGGGCGTTTTGTGAAAATTGTGAAGGATTTTCCAAACCGGGCAAAATTTGAAAAAAAGACAGGGCCGGTAGTGTCGAAAAAGTCAAAAATGGGGATTTTCCGAAATTTTTGCTAAAAGGGGCCAGGGGGCGGGCTGATTGAAAAACGAGCAAAATCAAGCACAGTTGGGGCGTTTTGTGAAAATTGTGAAGGATTTTCCAAACCGGGCAAAATTTGAAAAAAAAGACAGGGCCGGTAGTGTCGAAAAAGTCAAAAATGGGGATTTTCCCAAATTTTTGCTAAAAGGGGCCAGGGGGCGGGCTGATTGAAAAACGAGCAAAATCAAGCACAGTTGGGGCGTTTTGTGAAAATTGTGAAGGATTTTCCAAACCGGGCAAAATTTGAAAAAAAGACAGTGCCGGTAGTGTCGAAAAAGTCAAAAATGGGGATTTTCCCAAACCTTGCTAAAAGGTGCCAGGGGGCGGACTGAGTCAGAAAGGAGCAAAATCAAGCACAGTTGGGGCGTTTTGGGAAAATTGTGAAGGATTTTCCAAACCGGGTAAAATTTGAAAAAAAAGACAGGGCCGGTAGTGTCGAAAAAGTCAAAAATGGGGATTTTCCCAAACCTTGCTAAAAGGTGCCAGGGGGCGGACTGAGTCAGAAAGGAGCAAAATCAAGCACAGTTGGGGCGTTTTGGGAAAATTGTGAAGGATTTTCCAAACCGGGCAAAATTTGAAAAAAAGACAGTGCCGGTAGTGTCGAAAAAGTCAAAAATGGGGATTTTCCCAAACCTTGCTAAAAGGTGCCAGGGGGCGGACTGAGTCAGAAAGGAGCAAAATCAAGCACAGTTGGGGCGTTTTGGGAAAATTGTGAAGGATTTTCCAAACCGGGTAAAATTTGAAAAAAAAGACAGGGCCGGTAGTGTCGAAAAAGTCAAAAATGGGGATTTTCCCAAACCTTGCTAAAAGGGGCCAGGGGGGCGGACTGAGTCAGAAAGGAGCAAAATCAAGCACAGTTGGGGCGTTTTGGGAAAATTGTGAAGGATTTTCCAAACCGGGCAAAATTTGAAAAAAACGACAGGGCCGGTAGTGTCGAAAAAGTCAAAAATGGGGATTTTCCCAAATTTTAGCTAAAAGGGGCCAGGGGGCGGGCTGATTGAAAAACGAGCAAAATCAAGCACAGTTGGGGCGTTTTGTGAAAATTGTGAAGGATTTTCCAAACCGGGCAAAATTTGAAAAAAAGACAAGGCCGGTAGTGTCGAAAAAGTCAAAAATGGGGATTTTCCCAAACCTTGCTAAAAGGTGCCAGGGGGCGGACTGAGTCAGAAAGGAGCAAAATCAAGCACAGTTGGGGCGTTTTGGGAAAATTGTGAAGGATTTTCCAAACCGGGTAAAATTTGAAAA
This sequence comes from Scomber scombrus, assembly GCF_963691925.1. Lineage (NCBI taxonomy): Eukaryota > Metazoa > Chordata > Actinopteri > Scombriformes > Scombridae > Scomber > Scomber scombrus. Next base: position 145,575 of record NW_026910689.1, on the reverse strand, counting down.
AAAAGACAGGGCCGGTAGTGTCGAAAAAGTCAAAAATGGGGATTTTCCCAAAACTTGCTAAAAGGGGCCAGGGGGGCGGACTGAGTCAGAAAGGAGCAAAATCAAACACAGTTGGGGCGTTTTGGGAAAATTGTGAAGGATTTTCCAAACCGGGCAAAATTTGAAAAAAACGACAGTGCCGGTAGTGTCGAAAAAGTCAAAAATGGGGATTTTCCCAAACTTTGCTAAAAGGGGCCAGGGGGGCGGACTAAGTAAGAAAGGAGCAAAATCAAGCACAGTTGGGGCGTTTTGGGAAAATTGTGAAGGATTTTCCAAACCGGGCAAAATTTGAAAAAAAAGACAGGGCCGGTAGTGTCGAAAAAGTCAAAAATGGGGATTTTCCCAAACCTTGCTAAAAGGGGCCAGGGGGGCGGACTGAGTCAGAAAGAAGCAAAATCAAGCACAGTTGGGGCGTTTTGTGAAAATTGTGAAGGATTTTCCAAACCGGGCAAAATTTGAAAAAAACCACAGTGCCGGTAGTGTCGAAAAAGTCAAAAATGGGGATTTTCCCAAACTTTGCTTAAAGAGGCCAGAGGGGGGGGCTGGGTGAAAAAGGAGCAAAATCAAGCACAGTTGGGGCGTTTTGTGAAAATTGTGAAGGATTTTCCAAAGAGGGCAAAAATTGAAAAAAACGACAGTGCCGGTAGTGTCGAAAAAGTCAAAAATGGGGATTTTCACAAACCTTGCTAAAAGGTGCCAGGGGGTGGACTGAGTCAGAAAGGAGCAAAATCAAGCACAGTTGGGGCGTTTTGAGAAAATTGTGAAGGATTTTCCAAAGTGGGCAAAATTTGAAAAAAACGACAGGTCCGGTAGTGTCGAAAAAGTCAAAAATTGGGATTTTCCCAAACTTTGCTAAAACGGGCTAGGGGGGCGGACTGAGTCAGAAAGGAGCAAAATCAAGCACAGTTGGGGCGTTTTGGGAAAATTGTGAAGGATTTTTTAAACCGGGCAAAATTTGAAAAAAACGACAGGGGCGGTAGTGTCGAAAAAGTCAAAAATGGGGATTTTCCCAAATTTTTGCTAAAAGGGGCCAGGGGGCGGGCTGATTGAAAAACGAGCAAAATCAAGCACAGTTGGGACGTTTTGTGAAAATTGTGAAGGATTTTCCAAACCGGGCAAAATTTGAAAAAAAGACAGGGCCGGTAGTGTCGAAAAAGTGAAAAATTGGGATTTTCCCAAACCTTGCTAAAAGGTGCCAGGGGGCGGACTGAGTCAGAAAGGAGCAAAATCAAGCACAGTTGGGGCGTTTTGGGAAAATTGTGAAGGATTTTCCAAACCGGGTAAAATTTGAAAAAAAAGACAGGGCCGGTAGTGTCGAAAAAGTCAAAAATGGGGATTTTCAAAAAATTTGCTTAAAGAGGCCAGAGATGGGGGCTGAGTGAAAAACGGGCAAAATCAAGCACAGTTGGGGCGTTGTGTGAAAATTGTGAAGGATTTTCCAAACCGGGCAAAATTTGAAAAATACGACAGGGCCGGTAGTGTCGAAAAAGTCAAAAATGGGGATTTTCACAAAATTTGCTTAAAGAGGCCAGAGGGGGGGGGCTGAGTGAAAAACGAGCAAAATCAAGCACAGTTGGGGCGTTTTGTGAAAATTGTGAAGGATTTTCCATAGTGGGCAAAAATTGAAAAAAACGACAGGGCCGGTAGTGTCGAAAAAGTCAAAAATGCGGATTTTCCCAAACCTTGCTAAAAGGGGCCAGTGGGGCGGACTGAGTCAGAAATGAGCAAAATTAAGCACAGTTGGGGCGTTTTGAGAAAATTGTGAAGGATTTTCCAAACCGGGCAAAATTTGAAAAAAACGACAGGTCCGGTAGTGTCGAAAAAGTCAAAAATGGGGATTTTCCAAAACCTTGCTAAAAGGGGCCAGGGGGGCGGACTAAGTAAGAAAGGAGCAAAATCAAGCACAGTTGGGGCGTTTTGGGAAAATTGTGAAGGATTTTCCAAACCGGGCAAAATTTGAAAAAAAAGACACGGCCGGTAGTGTCGAAAAAGTCAAAAATGGGGATTTTCCCAAACCTTGCTAAAAGGGGCCAGGGGAGCGGACTGAGTCAGAAAGGAGCAAAATCAAGCACAGTTGGGGCGTTTTGGGAAAATTGTGAAGGATTTTCCAAACCGGGCAAAATTTGAAAAAAACGACAGTGCCGGTAGTGTCGAAAAAGTCAAAAATGGGGATTTTCCCAAACTTTGCTTAAAGAGGCCAGAGGGGGGGGCTGGGTGAAAAAGGAGCAAAATCAAGCACAGTTGGGGCGTTTTGTGAAAATTGTGAAGGATTTTCCAAAGAGGGCAAAAATTGAAAAAAACGACAGTGCCTGTAGTGTCGAAAAAGTCAAAAAGGGGGATTTTCACAAACCTTGCTAAAAGGTGCCAGGGGGTGAACTGAGTCAGAAAGGAGCAAAATCAAGCACAGTTGGGGCTTTTTGAGAAAATTGTGAAGGATTTTCCAAACCGGGCAAAATTTGAAAAAAACGACAGGTCCGGTAGTGTCGAAAAAGTCAAAAATGGGGATTTTCCAAAACCTTGCTAAAAGGGGCCAGGGGGGCGGACTAAGTAAGAAAGGAGCAAAATCAAGCACAGTTGGGGCGTTTTGGGAAGATTGTGAAGGATTTTCCAAACCGGGCAAAATTTGAAAAAAAAGACAGGGCCGGTAGTGTCGAAAAAGTCAAAAATGGGGATTTTCCCAAACCTTGCTAAAAGGGGCCAGGGGAGCGGACTGAGTCAGAAAGGAGCAAAATCAAGCACAGTTGGGGCGTTTTGGGAAAATTGTGAAGGATTTTCCAACGTGGGCAAAAATTGAAAAAAACGACAGGGCCGGTAGTGTCGAAAAAGTCAAAAATGGGGATTTTCCCAAACCTTGCTAAAAGGGGCCAGGGGGGCGGACTGAGTCAGAAAGGAGCAAAATCAAGCACAGTTGGGGCGTTTTGGGAAAATTGTGAAGGATTTTCCAAACCGGGCAAAATTTGAAAAAAACGACAGTGCCGGTAGTGTCGAAAAAGTCAAAAATGGGGATTTTCCCAAATTTTTGCTAAAAGGGGCCAGGGGGCGGGCTGATTGAAAAACGAGCAAAATCAAGCACAGTTGGGACGTTTTGTGAAAATTGTGAAGGATTTTCCAAACCGGGCAAAATTTGAAAAAAAGACAGGGCCGGTAGTGTCGAAAAAGTGAAAAATTGGGATTTTCCCAAACCTTGCTAAAAGGTGCCAGGGGGCGGACTGAGTCAGAAAGGAGCAAAATCAAGCACAGTTGGGGCGTTTTGGGAAAATTGTGAAGGATTTTCCAAACCGGGTAAAATTTGAAAAAAAAGACAGGGCCGGTAGTGTCGAAAAAGTCAAAAATGGGGATTTTCCCAAACCTTTCTAAAAGGGGCCAGGGGGGCGGACTGAGTCAGAAAGGAGCAAAATCAAGCACAGTTGGGGCGTTTTGGGAAAATTGTGAAGGATTTTCCAAACCGGGCAAAATTTGAAAAAAACGACAGGGCCGGTAGTGTCGAAAAAGTCAAAAATGGGGATTTTCCCAAACTTTGCTTAAAGAGGCCAGAGGGGGGGGCTGGGTGAAAAAGGAGCAAAATCAAGCACAGTTGGGGCGTTTTGTGAAAATTGTGAAGGATTTTCCAAAGATGGCAAAAATTGAAAAAAACGACAGGTCCGGTAGTGTCGAAAAAGTCAAAAATTGGGATTTTCCCAAACCTTGCTAAAACGGGCCAGGGGGGCGGACTGAGTCAGAAAGGAGCAAAATCAAGCACAGTTGGGGCGTTTTGGGAAAATTGTAAAGGATTTTCCAAACCGGGCAAAATTTGAAAAAAACGACAGGGCCGGTAGTGTCGAAAAAGTCAAAAATGGGGATTTTCCCAAATTTTTGCTAAAAGGGGCCAGGGGGCGGGCTGATTGAAAAACGAGCAAAATCAAGCACAGTTGGGGCGTTTTGTGAAAATTGTGAAGGATTTTCCAAACCGGGCAAAATTTGAAAAAAAGACAGGGCCGGTAGTGTCGAAAAAGTCAAAAATGGGGATTTTCCGAAATTTTTGCTAAAAGGGGCCAGGGGGCGGGCTGATTGAAAAACGAGCAAAATCAAGCACAGTTGGGGCGTTGTGTGAAAATTGTGAAGGATTTTCCAAACCGGGCAAAATTTGAAAAAAAAGACAGGGCCGGTAGTGTCGAAAAAGTCAAAAATGGGGATTTTCCCAAATTTTTGCTAAAAGGGGCCAGAGGGCGGGCTGATTGAAAAACGAGCAAAATCAAGCACAGTTGGGGCGTTTTGTGAAAATTGTGAAGGATTTTCCAAACCGGGCAAAATTTGAAAAAAAAGACAGGGCCGGTAGTGTCGAAAAAGTCAAAAATGGGGATTTTCCCAAATTTTTGCTAAAAGGGGCCAGGGGGCGGGCTGATTGAAAAACGAGCAAAATCAAGCACAGTTGGGGCGTTTTGTGAAAATCGTGAAGGATTTTCCAAACCGGGCAAAATTTGAAAAAAAGACAGTGCCGGTAGTGTCGAAAAAGTCAAAAATGGGGATTTTCCCAAACCTTGCTAAAAGGTGCCAGGGGGCGGACTGAGTCAGAAAGGAGCAAAATCAAGCACAGTTGGGGCGTTTTGGGAAAATTGTGAAGGATTTTCCAAACCGGGCAAAATTTGAAAAAAAAGACAGGGCCGGTAGTGTCGAAAAAGTCAAAAATGGGGATTTTCCCAAACCTTGCTAAAAGGGGCCAGGGGGGCGGACTGAGTCAGAAAGGAGCAAAATCAAGCACAGTTGGGGCGTTGTGTGAAAATTGTGAAGGATTTTCCAAACCGGGCAAAATTTGAAAAAAACGACAGGGCCGGTAGTGTCGAAAAAGTCAAAAATTGGGATTTTCACAAAATTTGCTTAAAGAGGCCAGAGGGGGGGGCTGAGTGAAAAACGAGCAAAATCAAGCACAGTTGGGGCGTTGTGTGAAAATTGTGAAGGATTTTCCAAACCGGGCAAAATTTGAAAAAAACGATAGGGCCGGTAGTGTCGAAAAAGTCAAAAATGCGGATTTTCCCAAACCTTGCTAAAAGGGGCCAGTAGGGCGGACTGAGTCAGAAATGCGCAAAATTAAGCACAGTTGGGGCGTTTTGAGAGAATTGTGAAGGATTTTCCAAACCGGGAAAAATTTGAAAAAAACGACAGGTCCGGTAGTGTCGAAAAAGTCAAAAATTGGGATTTTCCCAAACCTTGCTAAAACGGGCCAGGGGGGCGGACTGAGTCAGAAAGGAGCAAAATCAAGCACAGTTGGGGCGTTTTGGGAAAATTGTAAAGGATTTTCCAAACCGGGCAAAATTTGAAAAAAACGACAGGGCCGGTAGTGTCGAAAAAGTCAAAAATGGGGATTTTCCCAAATTTTTGCTAAAAGGGGCCAGGGGGCGGGCTGATTGAAAAACGAGCAAAATCAAGCACAGTTGGGGCGTTTTGTGAAAATTGTGAAGGATTTTCCAAACCGGGCAAAATTTGAAAAAAAGACAGGGCCGGTAGTGTCGAAAAAGTCAAAAATGGGGATTTTCCGAAATTTTTGCTAAAAGGGGCCAGGGGGCGGGCTGATTGAAAAACGAGCAAAATCAAGCACAGTTGGGGCGTTGTGTGAAAATTGTGAAGGATTTTCCAAACCGGGCAAAATTTGAAAAAAAAGACAGGGCCGGTAGTGTCGAAAAAGTCAAAAATGGGGATTTTCCCAAATTTTTGCTAAAAGGGGCCAGAGGGCGGGCTGATTGAAAAACGAGCAAAATCAAGCACAGTTGGGGCGTTTTGTGAAAATTGTGAAGGATTTTCCAAACCGGGCAAAATTTGAAAAAAAAGACAGGGCCGGTAGTGTCGAAAAAGTCAAAAATGGGGATTTTCCCAAATTTTTGCTAAAAGGGGCCAGGGGGCGGGCTGATTGAAAAACGAGCAAAATCAAGCACAGTTGGGGCGTTTTGTGAAAATCGTGAAGGATTTTCCAAACCGGGCAAAATTTGAAAAAAAGACAGTGCCGGTAGTGTCGAAAAAGTCAAAAATGGGGATTTTCCCAAACCTTGCTAAAAGGTGCCAGGGGGCGGACTGAGTCAGAAAGGAGCAAAATCAAGCACAGTTGGGGCGTTTTGGGAAAATTGTGAAGGATTTTCCAAACCGGGCAAAATTTGAAAAAAAAGACAGGGCCGGTAGTGTCGAAAAAGTCAAAAATGGGGATTTTCCCAAACCTTGCTAAAAGGGGCCAGGGGGGCGGACTGAGTCAGAAAGGAGCAAAATCAAGCACAGTTGGGGCGTTGTGTGAAAATTGTGAAGGATTTTCCAAACCGGGCAAAATTTGAAAAAAACGACAGGGCCGGTAGTGTCGAAAAAGTCAAAAATTGGGATTTTCACAAAATTTGCTTAAAGAGGCCAGAGGGGGGGGCTGAGTGAAAAACGAGCAAAATCAAGCACAGTTGGGGCGTTGTGTGAAAATTGTGAAGGATTTTCCAAACCGGGCAAAATTTGAAAAAAACGATAGGGCCGGTAGTGTCGAAAAAGTCAAAAATGCGGATTTTCCCAAACCTTGCTAAAAGGGGCCAGTAGGGCGGACTGAGTCAGAAATGCGCAAAATTAAGCACAGTTGGGGCGTTTTGAGAGAATTGTGAAGGATTTTCCAAACCGGGAAAAATTTGAAAAAAACGACAGGTCCGGTAGTGTCGAAAAAGTCAAAAATGGGGATTTTCCAAAACCTTGCTAAAAGGGGCCAGGGGGGCGGACTAAGTAAGAAAGGAGCAAAATCAAGCACAGTTGGGGCGTTTTGGGAAAATTGTGAAGGATTTTCCAAACCGGGCAAAATTTGAAAAAAAAGACAGGGCCGGTAGTGTCGAAAAAGTCAAAAATGGGGATTTTCCCAAACCTTGCTAAAAGGGGCCAGGGGAGCGGACTGAGTCAGAAAGGAGCAAAATCAAGCACAGTTGGGGCGTTTTGGGAAAATTGTGAAGGATTTTCCAACGTGGGCAAAATTTGAAAAAAACGACAGGTCCGGTAGTGTCGAAAAAGTCAAAAATGGGGATTTTCCAAAACCTTGCTAAAAGGGGCCAGGGGGGCGGACTAAGTAAGAAAGGAGCAAAATCAAGCACAGTTGGGGCGTTTTGGGAAAATTGTGAAGGATTTTCCAAACCGGGCAAAATTTGAAAAAAAAGACAGGGCCGGTAGTGTCGCAAAAGTCAAAAATGGGGATTTTCCCAAACCTTGCTAAAAGGGGCCAGGGGGGCGGACTGAGTCAGAAAGGAGCAAAATCAAGCACAGTTGGGGCGTTTTGTGAAAATTGTGAAGGATTTTCCAAACCGGGCAAAATTTGAAAAAAACGAAAGTGCCGGTAGTGTCGAAAAAGTCAAAAATGGGGATTTTCCCAAACTTTGCTTAAAGAGGCCAGAGGGGGGGGGCTGGGTGAAAAAGGAGCAAAATCAAGCACAGTTGGGGCGTTTTGTGAAAATTGTGAAGGATTTTCCAAAGAGGGCAAAAATTGAAAAAAACGACAGTGCCGGTAGTGTCGAAAAAGTCAAAAATGGGGATTTTCACAAACCTTGCTAAAAGGTGCCAGGTGGTGGACTTAGTCAGAAAGGAGCAAAATCAAGCACAGTTGGGGCGTTTTGAGAAAATTGTGAAGGATTTTCCAAAGTGGGCAAAATTTGAAAAAAACGACAGGTCCGGTAGTGTCGAAAAAGTCAAAAATTGGGATTTTCCCAAACCTTGCTAAAACGGGCTAGGGGGGCGGACTGAGTCAGAAAGGAGCAAAATCAAGCACAGTTGGGGCGTTTTGGGAAAATTGTGAAGGATTTTTTAAACCGGGCAAAATTTGAAAAAAACGACAGGGGCGGTAGTGTCGAAAAAGTCAAAAATGGGGATTTTCCCAAATTTTTGCTAAAAGGGGCCAGGGGGCGGGCTGATTGAAAAACGAGCAAAATCAAGCACAGTTGGGACGTTTTGTGAAAATTGTGAAGGATTTTCCAAACCGGGCAAAATTTGAAAAAAAGACAGGGCCGGTAGTGTCGAAAAAGTGAAAAATTGGGATTTTCCCAAACCTTGCTAAAAGGTGCCAGGGGGCGGACTGAGTCAGAAAGGAGCAAAATCAAGCACAGTTGGGGCGTTGTGTGAAAATTGTGAAGGATTTTCCAAACCGGGCAAAATTTGAAAAAAACGACAGGGCCGGTAGTGTCGAAAAAGTCAAAAATGGGGATTTTCACAAAATTTGCTTAAAGAGGCCAGAGGGGGGGGGCTGAGTGAAAAACGAGCAAAATCAAGCACAGTTGGGGCGTTTTGTGAAAATTGTGAAGGATTTTCCATAGTGGGCAAAAATTGAAAAAAACGACAGGGCCGGTAGTGTCGAAAAAGTCAAAAATGCGGATTTTCCCAAACCTTGCTAAAAGGGGCCAGTGGGGCGGACTGAGTCAGAAATGAGCAAAATTAAGCACAGTTGGGGCGTTTTGGGAAAATTGTGAAGGATTTTCCAAACCGGGCAAAATTTGAAAAAAAAGACAGGGCCGGTAGTGTCGAAAAAGTCAAAAATGGGGATTTTCCCAAACCTTGCTAAAAGGGGCCAGGGGAGCGGACTGAGTCAGAAAGGAGCAAAATCAAGCACAGTTGGGGCGTTTTGAGAAAATTGTGAAGGATTTTCCAAACCGGGCAAAATTTGAAAAAAACGACAGGTCCGGTAGTGTCGAAAAAGTCAAAAATGGGGATTTTCCAAAACCTTGCTAAAAGGGGCCAGGGGGGCGGACTAAGTAAGAAAGGAGCAAAATCAAGCACAGTTGGGGCGTTTTGGGAAAATTGTGAAGGATTTTCCAAACCGGGCAAAATTTGAAAAAAAAGACACGGCCGGTAGTGTCGAAAAAGTCAAAAATGGGGATTTTCCCAAACCTTGCTAAAAGGGGCCAGGGGAGCGGACTGAGTCAGAAAGGAGCAAAATCAAGCACAGTTGGGGCGTTTTTGGAAAATTGTGAAGGATTTTCCAAACCGGGCAAAATTTGAAAAAAACGACAGTGCCGGTAGTGTCGAAAAAGTCAAAAATGGGGATTTTCCCAAACTTTGCTTAAAGAGGCCAGAGGGGGGGGCTGGGTGAAAAAGGAGCAAAATCAAGCACAGTTGGGGCGTTTTGTGAAAATTGTGAAGGATTTTCCAAAGAGGGCAAAAATTGAAAAAAAACGACAGTGCCTGTAGTGTCGAAAAAGTCAAAAATGGGGATTTTCACAAACCTTGCTAAAAGGTGCCAGGGGGTGGACTGAGTCAGAAAGGAGCAAAATCAAGCACAGTTGGGGCGTTTTGAGAAAATTGTGAAGGATTTTCCAAACCGGGCAAAATTTGAAAAAAACGACAGGTCCGGTAGTGTCGAAAAAGTCAAAAATGGGGATTTTCCCAAACCTTGCTAAAAGGGGCCAGGGGAGCGGACTGAGTCAGAAAGGAGCAAAATCAAGCACAGTTGGGGCGTTTTGGGAAAATTGTGAAGGATTTTCCAACGTGGGCAAAAATTGAAAAAAACGACAGGGCCGGTAGTGTCGAAAAAGTCAAAAATGCGGATTTTCCCAAACCTTGCTAAAAGGGGCCAGGGGGGCGGACTGAGTCAGAAAGGAGCAAAATCAAGCACAGTTGGGACGTTTTGTGAAAATTGTGAAGGATTTTCCAAACCGGGCAAAATTTGAAAAAAAGACAGGGCCGGTAGTGTCGAAAAAGTGAAAAATTGGGATTTTCCCAAACCTTGCTAAAAGGTGCCAGGGGGCGGACTGAGTCAGAAAGGAGCAAAATCAAGCACAGTTGGGGCGTTTTGGGAAAATTGTGAAGGATTTTCCAAAGCGGGTAAAATTTGAAAAAAAAGACAGGGCCGGTAGTGTCGAAAAAGTCAAAAATGGGGATTTTCCCAAACCTTTCTAAAAGGGGCCAGGGGGGCGGACTGAGTCAGAAAGGAGCAAAATCAAGCACAGTTGGGGCGTTTTGGGAAAATTGTGAAGGATTTTCCAAACCGGGCAAAATTTGAAAAAAACGACAGTGCCGGTAGTGTCGAAAAAGTCAAAAATGGGGATTTTCCCAAACTTTGCTTAAAGAGGCCAGAGGGGGGGGGCTGGGTGAAAAAGGAGCAAAATCAAGCACAGTTGGGGCGTTTTGTGAAAATTGTGAAGGATTTTCCAAAGATGGCAAAAATTGAAAAAAACGACAGGTCCGGTAGTGTCGAAAAAGTCAAAAATTGGGATTTTCCCAAACCTTGCTAAAACGGGCCAGGGGGGCGGACTGAGTCAGAAAGGAGCAAAATCAAGCACAGTTGGGGCGTTTTGGGAAAATTGTGAAGGATTTTCCAAACCGGGCAAAATTTGAAAAGAACGACAGGGCCGGTAGTGTCGAAAAAGTCAAAAATGGGGATTTTCCCAAATTTTTGCTAAAAGGGGCCAGGAGGCGGGCTGATTGAAAAACGAGCAAAATCAAGCACAGTTGGGGCGTTTTGTGAAAATTGTGAAGGATTTTCCAAACCGGGCAAAATTTGAAAAAAAGACAGGGCCGGTAGTGTCGAAAAAGTCAAAAATGGGGATTTTCCGAAATTTTTGCTAAAAGGGGCCAGGGGGCGGGCTGATTGAAAAACGAGCAAAATCAAGCACAGTTGGGGCGTTTTGTGAAAATTGTGAAGGATTTTCCAAACCGGGCAAAATTTGAAAAAAAAGACAGGGCCGGTAGTGTCGAAAAAGTCAAAAATGGGGATTTTCCCAAATTTTTGCTAAAAGGGGCCAGAGGGCGGGCTGATTGAAAAACGAGCAAAATCAAGCACAGTTGGGGCGTTTTGTGAAAATTGTGAAGGATTTTCCAAACCGGGCAAAATTTGAAAAAAAAGACAGGGCCGGTAGTGTCGAAAAAGTCAAAAATGGGGATTTTCCCAAATTTTTGCTAAAAGGGGCCAGGGGGCGGGCTGATTGAAAAACGAGCAAAATCAAGCACAGTTGGGGCGTTTTGTGAAAATTGTGAAGGATTTTCCAAACCGGGCAAAATTTGAAAAAAAGACAGTGCCGGTAGTGTCGAAAAAGTCAAAAATGGGGATTTTCCCAAACCTTGCTAAAAGGTGCCAGGGGGCGGACTGAGTCAGAAAGGAGCAAAATCAAGCACAGTTGGGGCGTTTTGGGAAAATTGTGAAGGATTTTCCAAACCGGGCAAAATTTGAAAAAAAAGACAGGGCCGGTAGTGTCGAAAAAGTCAAAAATGGGGATTTTCCCAAACCTTGCTAAAAGGGGCCAGGGGGGCGGACTGAGTCAGAAAGGAGCAAAATCAAGCACAGTTGGGGCGTTTTGGGAAAATTGTGAAGTATTTTCCAAACCGGGCAAAATTTGAAAAAAACGACAGGGCCGGTAGTGTCGAAAAAGTCAAAAATGGGGATTTTCCCAAATTTTTGCTAAAAGGGGCCAGGGGGCGGGCTGATTGAAAAACGAGCAAAATCAAGCACAGTTGGTGCGTTTTGTGAAAATTGTGAAGGATTTTCCAAACCGGGCAAAATTTGAAAAAAAGACAGGGCCGGTAGTGTCGAAAAAGTCAAAAATGGGGATTTTCCCAAACCTTGCTAAAAGGTGCCAGGGGGCGGACTGAGTCAGAAAGGAGCAAAATCAAACACAGTTGGGGCGTTTTGGGAAAATTGTGAAGGATTTTCCAAACCGGGCAAAATTTGAAAAAAAGACAGGGCCGGTAGTGTCGAAAAAGTCAAAAATGGGGATTTTCCCAAACCTTGCTAAAAGGGGCCAGGGGGGCGGACTGAGTCAGAAAGAAGCAAAATCAAGCACAGTTGGGGCGTTTTGTGAAAATTGTGAAGGATTTTCCAAACCGGGCAAAATTTGAAAAAAACGACAGTGCCGGTAGTGTCGAAAAAGTCAAAAATGGGGATTTTCCCAAACTTTGCTTAAAGAGGCCAGAGGGGGGGGCTGGGTGAAAAAGGAGCAAAATCAAGCACAGTTGGGGCGTTTTGTGAAAATTGTGAAGGATTTTCCAAAGAGGGCAAAAATTGAAAAAAAACGACAGTGCCTGTAGTGTCGAAAAAGTCAAAAATGGGGATTTTCACAAACCTTGCTAAAAGGTGCCAGGGGGTGGACTGAGTCAGAAAGGAGCAAAATCAAGCACAGTTGGGGCGTTTTGAGAAAATTGTGAAGGATTTTCCAAACCGGGCAAAATTTGAAAAAAACGACAGGTCCGGTAGTGTCGAAAAAGTCAAAAATGGGGATTTTCCCAAACCTTGCTAAAAGGGGCCAGGGGAGCGGACTGAGTCAGAAAGGAGCAAAATCAAGCACAGTTGGGGCGTTTTGGGAAAATTGTGAAGGATTTTCCAACGTGGGCAAAAATTGAAAAAAACGACAGGGCCGGTAGTGTCGAAAAAGTCAAAAATGCGGATTTTCCCAAACCTTGCTAAAAGGGGCCAGGGGGGCGGACTGAGTCAGAAAGGAGCAAAATCAAGCACAGTTGGGGCGTTTTGGGAAAATTGTGAAGGATTTTCCAAACCGGGCAAAATTTGAAAAAAACGACAGTGCCGGTAGTGTCGAAAAAGTCAAAAATGGGGATTTTCCCAAATTTTTGCTAAAAGGGGCCAGGGGGCGGGCTGATTGAAAAACGAGCAAAATCAAGCACAGTTGGGACGTTTTGTGAAAATTGTGAAGGATTTTCCAAACCGGGCAAAATTTGAAAAAAAGACAGGGCCGGTAGTGTCGAAAAAGTGAAAAATTGGGATTTTCCCAAACCTTGCTAAAAGGTGCCAGGGGGCGGACTGAGTCAGAAAGGAGCAAAATCAAGCACAGTTGGGGCGTTTTGGGAAAATTGTGAAGGATTTTCCAAAGCGGGTAAAATTTGAAAAAAAAGACAGGGCCGGTAGTGTCGAAAAAGTCAAAAATGGGGATTTTCCCAAACCTTTCTAAAAGGGGCCAGGGGGGCGGACTGAGTCAGAAAGGAGCAAAATCAAGCACAGTTGGGGCGTTTTGGGAAAATTGTGAAGGATTTTCCAAACCGGGCAAAATTTGAAAAAAACGACAGTGCCGGTAGTGTCGAAAAAGTCAAAAATGGGGATTTTCCCAAACTTTGCTTAAAGAGGCCAGAGGGGGGGGCTGGGTGAAAAAGGAGCAAAATCAAGCACAGTTGGGGCGTTTTGTGAAAATTGTGAAGGATTTTCCAAAGATGGCAAAAATTGAAAAAAACGACAGGTCCGGTAGTGTCGAAAAAGTCAAAAATTGGGATTTTCCCAAACCTTGCTAAAACGGGCCAGGGGGGCGGACTGAGTCAGAAAGGAGCAAAATCAAGCACAGTTGGGGCGTTTTGGGAAAATTGTAAAGGATTTTCCAAACCGGGCAAAATTTGAAAAGAACGACAGGGCCGGTAGTGTCGAAAAAGTCAAAAATGGGGATTTTCCCAAATTTTTGCTAAAAGGGGCCAGGAGGCGGGCTGATTGAAAAACGAGCAAAATCAAGCACAGTTGGGGCGTTTTGTGAAAATTGTGAAGGATTTTCCAAACCGGGCAAAATTTGAAAAAAAGACAGGGCCGGTAGTGTCGAAAAAGTCAAAAATGGGGATTTTCCGAAATTTTTGCTAAAAGGGGCCAGGGGGCGGGCTGATTGAAAAACGAGCAAAATCAAGCACAGTTGGGGCGTTTTGTGAAAATTGTGAAGGATTTTCCAAACCGGGCAAAATTTGAAAAAAAAGACAGGGCCGGTAGTGTCGAAAAAGTCAAAAATGGGGATTTTCCCAAATTTTTGCTAAAAGGGGCCAGAGGGCGGGCTGATTGAAAAACGAGCAAAATCAAGCACAGTTGGGGCGTTTTGTGAAAATTGTGAAGGATTTTCCAAACCGGGCAAAATTTGAAAAAAAAGACAGGGCCGGTAGTGTCGAAAAAGTCAAAAATGGGGATTTTCCCAAATTTTTGCTAAAAGGGGCCAGGGGGCGGGCTGATTGAAAAACGAGCAAAATCAAGCACAGTTGGGGCGTTTTGTGAAAATTGTGAAGGATTTTCCAAACCGGGCAAAATTTGAAAAAAAGACAGTGCCGGTAGTGTCGAAAAAGTCAAAAATGGGGATTTTCCCAAACCTTGCTAAAAGGTGCCAGGGGGCGGACTGAGTCAGAAAGGAGCAAAATCAAGCACAGTTGGGGCGTTTTGGGAAAATTGTGAAGGATTTTCCAAACCGGGCAAAATTTGAAAAAAAAGACAGGGCCGGTAGTGTCGAAAAAGTCAAAAATGGGGATTTTCCCAAACCTTGCTAAAAGGGGCCAGGGGGGCGGACTGAGTCAGAAAGGAGCAAAATCAAGCACAGTTGGGGCGTTTTGGGAAAATTGTGAAGTATTTTCCAAACCGGGCAAAATTTGAAAAAAACGACAGGGCCGGTAGTGTCGAAAAAGTCAAAAATGGGGATTTTCCCAAATTTTTGCTAAAAGGGGCCAGGGGGCGGGCTGATTGAAAAACGAGCAAAATCAAGCACAGTTGGTGCGTTTTGTGAAAATTGTGAAGGATTTTCCAAACCGGGCAAAATTTGAAAAAAAGACAGGGCCGGTAGTGTCGAAAAAGTCAAAAATGGGGATTTTCCCAAATTTTTGCTAAAAGGGGCCAGGGGGCGGGCTGATTGAAAAACGAGCAAAATCAAGCACAGTTGGGGCGTTTTGTGAAAATTGTGAAGGATTTTCCAAACCGGGCAAAATTTGAAAAAAAGACAGGGCCGGTAGTGTCGAAAAAGTCAAAAATGGGGATTTTCCCAAATTTTTGCTAAAAGGGGCCAGGGGGCGGGCTTATTGAAAAACGAGCAAAATCAAGCACAGTTGGGGCGTTTTGTGAAAATTGTGAAGGATTTTCCAAACCGGGCAAAATTTGAAAAAAAGACAGGGCCGGTAGTGTCGAAAAAGTCAAAAATGGGGATTTTCCCAAACCTTGCTAAAAGGTGCCAGGGGGCGGACTGAGTCAGAAAGGAGCAAAATCAAGCACAGTTGGGGCGTTTTGGGAAAATTGTGAAGGATTTTCCAAACCGGGTAAAATTTGAAAAAAAAGACAGGGCCGGTAGTGTCGAAAAAGTCAAAAATGGGGATTTTCCCAAACCTTGCTAAAAGGGGCCAGGGGGGCGGACTGAGTCAGAAAGGAGCAAAATCAAGCACAGTTGGGGCGTTTTGGGAAAATTGTGAAGGATTTTCCAAACCGGGCAAAATTTGAAAAAAACGACAGTGCCGTTATTGTCGAAAAAGTCAAAAATGGGGATTTTCCCAAACTTTGCTTAAAGAGGCCAGAGGGGGGGGGCTGGGTGAAAAAGGAGCAAAATCAAGCACAGTTGGGGCGTTTTGTGAAAATTGTGAAGGATTTTCCAAAGTGGGCAAAAATTGAAAAAAACGACAGGGCCGGTAGTGTCGAAAAAGTCAAAAATGGGGATTTTCACAAACCTTGCTAAAAGGTGCCAGGGGGTGGACTGAGTCAGAAAGGAGCAAAATCAAGCACAGTTGGGGCGTTTTGAGAAAATTGTGAAGGATTTTTTAAACCGGGTAAAATTTGAAAAAAACGACAGGGCCGGTAGTGTCGAAAAAGTCAAATATGGGGATTTTCCCAAATTTTTGCTAAAAGGGGCCAGGGGGCGGGCTGATTGAAAAACGAGCAAAATCAAGCACAGTTGGGGCGTTTTGTGAAAATTGTGAAGGATTTTCCAAACCGGGCAAAATTTGAAAAAAAGACAGGGCCGGTAGTGTCGAAAAAGTCAAAAATGGGGATTTTCCCAAACCTTGCTAAAAGGTGCCAGGGGGCGGACTGAGTCAGAAAGGAGCAAAATCAAGCACAGTTGGGGCGTTTTGGGAAAATTGTGAAGGATTTTCCAAACCGGGTAAAATTTGAAAAAAAAGACAGGGCCGGTAGTGTCGAAAAAGTCAAAAATGGGGATTTTCCCAAACCTTGCTAAAAGGGGCCAGGGGGGCGGACTGAGTCAGAAAGGAGCAAAATCAAGCACAGTTGGGGCGTTTTGGGAAAATTGTGAAGGATTTTCCAAACCGGGCAAAATTTGAAAAAAACGACAGTGCCGGTAGTGTCGAAAAAGTCAAAAATGGGGATTTTCCCAAACTTTGCCTAAAGAGGCCAGAGGGGGGGGCTGGGTGAAAATGGAGCAAAATCAAGCACAGTTGGGGCGTTTTGTGAAAATTGTGAAGGATTTTCCAAACCGGGCATAAATTGAAAAAAAAGACAGGTCCGGTAGTGTCGAAAAAGTCAAAAATTGGGATTTTCCCAAACCTTGCTAAAACGGGCCAGGGGGGCGGACTGAGTCAGAAAGGAGCAAAATCAAGCACAGTTGGGGCGTTTTGGGAAAATTGTGAAGGATTTTCCAAACCGGGCAAAATTTGAAAAAAACGACAGGGCCGGTAGTGTCGAAAAAGTCAAAAATGGGGATTTTCCCAAATTTTTGCTAAAAGGTGCCAGGGGGCGGGCTGATTGAAAAATGAGCAAAATCAAGCACAGTTGGGGCGTTTTGTGAAAATTGTGAAGGATTTTCCAAACCGGGCAAAATTTGAAAAAAGACAGGGCCGGTAGTGTCGAAAAAGTCAAAAATGGGGATTTTCCCAAATTTTTGCTAAAAGGGGCCAGGGGGCGGGCTGATTGAAAAACGAGCAAAATCAAGCACAGTTGGGGCGTTTTGTGAAAATTGTGAAGGATTTTCCAAACCGGGCAAAATTTGAAAAAAAGACAGGGCCGGTAGTGTCGAAAAAGTCAAAAATGGGGATTTTCCCAAATTTTTGCTAAAAGGGGCCAGGGGGCGGGCTTATTGAAAAACGAGCAAAATCAAGCACAGTTGGGGCGTTTTGTGAAAATTGTGAAGGATTTTCCAAACCGGGCAAAATTTGAAAAAAAGACAGGGCCGGTAGTGTCGAAAAAGTCAAAAATGGGGATTTTCCCAAACCTTGCTAAAAGGTGCCAGGGGGCGGACTGAGTCAGAAAGGAGCAAAATCAAGCACAGTTGGGGCGTTTTGGGAAAATTGTGAAGGATTTTCCAAACCGGGTAAAATTTGAAAAAAAAGACAGGGCCGGTAGTGTCGAAAAAGTCAAAAATGGGGATTTTCACAAACCTTGCTAAAAGGGGCCAGGGGGGCGGACTGAGTCAGAAAGGAGCAAAATCAAGCACAGTTGGGGCGTTTTGGGAAAATTGTGAAGGATTTTCCAAACCGGGCAAAATTTGAAAAAAACGACAGTGCCGGTAGTGTCGAAAAAGTCAAAAATGGGGATTTTCCCAAACTTTGCTTAAAGAGGCCAGAGGGGGGGGCTGGGTGAAAAAGGAGCAAAATCAAGCACAGTTGGGGCGTTTTGTGAAAATTGTGAAGGATTTTCCAAAGAGGGCAAAAATTGAAAAAAACGACAGGGGCGGTAGTGTCGAAAAAGTCAAAAATGGGGATTTTCACAAACCTTGCTAAAAGGTGCCAGGGGGTGGACTGAGTCAGAAAGGAGCAAAATCAAGCACAGTTGGGGCGTTTTGAGAAAATTGTGAAGGATTTTCCAAAGTGGGCAAAATTTGAAAAAAACGACAGGTCCGGTAGTGTCGAAAAAGTCAAAAATTGGGATTTTCCCAAACCTTGCTAAAACGGGCCAGGGGGGCGGACTGAGTCAGAAAGGAGCAAAATCAAGCACAGTTGGGGCGTTTTGGGAAAATTGTGAAGGATTTTTTAAACCGGGCAAAATTTGAAAAAAACGACAGGGCCGGTAGTGTCGAAAAAGTCAAAAATGGGGATTTTCCCAAACCTTGCTAAAAGGTGCCAGGGGGCGGACTGAGTCAGAAAGGAGCAAAATCAAGCACAGTTGGGGCGTTTTGGGAAAATTGTGAAGGATTTTCGAAACCGGGTAAAATTTGAAAAAAAAGACAGGGCCGGTAGTGTCGAAAAAGTCAAAAATGGGGATTTTCCCAAACCTTGCTAAAAGGGGCCAGGGGGGCGGACTGAGTCAGAAAGGAGCAAAATCAAGCACAGTTGGGGCGTTTTGGGAAAATTGTGAAGGATTTTCCAAACCGGGCAAAATTTGAAAAAAACGACAAGGCCGGTAGTGTCGAAAAAGTCAAAAATGGGGATTTTCCCAAATTTTTGCTAAAAGGGGCCAGGGGGCGGGCTGATTGAAAAACGAGCAAAATCAAGCACAGTTGGGGCGTTTTGTGAAAATTGTGAAGGATTTTCCAAACCGGGCAAAATTTGAAAAAAAGACAGGGCCGGTAGTGTCGAAAAAGTCAAAAATGGGGATTTTCCCAAACCTTGCTAAAAGGTGCCAGGGGGCGGACTGAGTCAGAAAGGAGCAAAATCAAGCACAGTTGGGGCGTTTTGGGAAAATTGTGAAGGATTTTCCAAACCGGGTAAAATTTGAAAAAAAAGACAGGGCCGGTAGTGTCGAAAAAGTCAAAAATGGGGATTTTCCCAAACCTTGCTAAAAGGGGCCAGGGGGGCGGACTGAGTCAGAAAGGAGCAAAATCAAGCACAGTTGGGGCGTTTTGGGAAAATTGTGAAGGATTTTCCAAACCGGGCAAAATTTGAAAAAAACGACAGTGCCGGTAGTGTCGAAAAAGTCAAAAATGGGGATTTTCCCAAACTTTGCTTAAAGAGGCCAGAGGGGGGGGCTGGATGAAAAAGGAGCAAAATCAAGCACAGTTGGGGCGTTTTGTGAAAATTGTGAAGGATTTTCCAAAGATGGCAAAAATTGAAAAAAACGACAGGTCCGGTAGTGTCGAAAAAGTCAAAAATGGGGATTTTCCCAAATTTTTGCTAAAAGGGGCCAGGGGGCGGGCTGATTGAAAAACGAGTAAAATCAAGCACAGTTGGGACGTTTTGTGAAAATTGTGAAGGATTTTCCAAACCGGGCAAAATTTGAAAAAAACGACAGGTCCGGTAGTGTCGAAAAAGTCAAAAGTGGGATTTTCCCAAACCTTGCTAAAAGGTGCCAGGGGGCGGACTGAGTCAGAAAGGAGTCAAATCAAGCATAGTTGGGGCGTTTTGGGAAAATTGTGAAGGATTTTCCAAACCGGGCAAAATTTGAAAAAAACGACAGGTCCGGTAGTGTCGAAAAAGTCAAAAATTGGGATTTTCCCAAACCTTGCTAAAACAGGCTAGGGGGGGCGGACTGAGTCAGAAAGGAGCAAAATCAAGCACAGTTGGGGCGTTTTGGGAAAATTGTGAATGATTTTTTAAACCGGGCAAAATTTGAAAAAAAGACAGGGCCGGTAGTGTCGAAAAAGTCAAAAATGGGGATTTTCCCAAACCTTGCTAAAAGGTGCCAGGGGGCGGACTGAGTCAGAAAGGAGCAAAATCAAACACAGTTGGGGCGTTTTGGGAAAATTGTGAAGGATTTTCCAAACCGGGCAAAATTTGAAAAAAAGACAGGGCCGGTAGTGTCGAAAAAGTCAAAAATGGGGATTTTCCCAAACCTTGCTAAAAGGTGCCAGGGGGCGGACTGAGTCAGAAAGGAGCAAAATCAAGCACAGTTGGGGCGTTTTGGGAAAATTGTGAAGGATTTTCCAAACCGGGCAAAATTTGAAAAAAACGACAAGGCCGGTAGTGTCGAAAAAGTCAAAAATGGGGATTTTCCCAAATTTTTGCTAAAAGGGGCCAGGGGGCGGGCTGATTGAAAAACGAGCAAAATCAAGCACAGTTGGGGCGTTTTGTGAAAATTGTGAAGGATTTTCCAAACCGGGCAAAATTTGAAAAAAAGACAGGGCCGGTAGTGTCGAAAAAGTCAAAAATGGGGATTTTCCCAAACCTTGCTAAAAGGTGCCAGGGGGCGGACTGAGTCAGAAAGGAGCAAAATCAAGCACAGTTGGGGCGTTTTGGGAAAATTGTGAAGGATTTTCCAAACCGGGTAAAATTTGAAAAAAAAGACAGGGCCGGTAGTGTCGAAAAAGTCAAAAATGGGGATTTTCCCAAACCTTGCTAAAAGGGGCCAGGGGGGCGGACTGAGTCAGAAAGGAGCAAAATCAAGCACAGTTGGGGCGTTTTGGGAAAATTGTGAAGGATTTTCCAAACCGGGCAAAATTTGAAAAAAACGACAGTGCCGGTAGTGTCGAAAAAGTCAAAAATGGGGATTTTCCCAAACTTTGCTTAAAGAGGCCAGAGGGGGGGGCTGGATGAAAAAGGAGCAAAATCAAGCACAGTTGGGGCGTTTTGTGAAAATTGTGAAGGATTTTCCAAAGATGGCAAAAATTGAAAAAAACGACAGGTCCGGTAGTGTCGAAAAAGTCAAAAATGGGGATTTTCCCAAATTTTTGCTAAAAGGGGCCAGGGGGCGGGCTGATTGAAAAACGAGTAAAATCAAGCACAGTTGGGACGTTTTGTGAAAATTGTGAAGGATTTTCCAAACCGGGCAAAATTTGAAAAAAACGACAGGTCCGGTAGTGTCGAAAAAGTCAAAAATTGGGATTTTCCCAAACCTTGCTAAAAGGTGCCAGGGGGCGGACTGAGTCAGAAAGGAGTCAAATCAAGCATAGTTGGGGCGTTTTGGGAAAATTGTGAAGGATTTTCCAAACCGGGCAAAATTTGAAAAAAATGACAGGTCCGGTAGTGTCGAAAAAGTCAAAAATTGGGATTTTCCCAAACCTTGCTAAAACAGGCTAGGGGGGGCGGACTGAGTCAGAAAGGAGCAAAATCAAGCACAGTTGGGGCGTTTTGGGAAAATTGTGAATGATTTTTTAAACCGGGCAAAATTTGAAGAAAACGACAGGGCCGGTAGTGTCGAAAAAGTCAAAAATGGGGATTTTCTCAAATTTTTGCTAAAAGGGGCCAGGGGGCGGGCTGATTGAAAAACGAGCAAAATCAAGCACAGTTGGGGCGTTTTGTGAAAATTGTGAAGGATTTTCCAAACCGGGCAAAATTTGAAAAAAAAGACAGGGCCGGTAGTGTCGAAAAAGTCAAAAATGGGGATTTTCCCAAACCTTGCTAAAAGGGGCCAGGGGGGCGGACTGAGTCAGAAAGGAGCAAAATCAAGCACAGTTGGGGCGTTTTGGGAAAATTGTGAAGGATTTTCCAAACCGGGCAAAATTTGAAAAAAACGACAGTGCCGGTAGTGTCGAAAAAGTCAAAAATGGGGATTTTCCCAAACTTTGCTTAAAGAGGCCAGAGGGGGGGGCTGGGTGAAAAAGGAGCAAAATCAAGCACAGTTGGGGCGTTTTGTGAAAATTGTGAAGGATTTTCCAAAGTGGGCAAAAATTGAAAAAAACGACAGGGCCGGTAGTGTCGAAAAAGTCAAAAATGGGCATTTTCCCAAATTTTTGCTAAAAGGGGCCAGGGGGCGGGCTGATTGAAAAACGAGCAAAATCAAGCACAGTTGGGGCATTTTGTGAAAATTGTGAAGGATTTTCCAAACCGGGCAAAATTTGAAAAAAAGACAGGGCCGGTAGTGTCGAAAAAGTCAAAAATGGGGATTTTCCCAAACCTTGCTAAAAGGTGCCAGGGGGCGGACTGAGTCAGAAAGGAGCAAAATCAAGCACAGTTGGGGCGTTTTGGGAAAATTGTGAAGGATTTTCCAAACCGGGTAAAATTTGAAAAAAAAGACAGGGCCGGTAGTGTCGAAAAAGTCAAAAATGGGGATTTTCCCAAACCTTGCTAAAAGGGGCCAGGGGGGCGGACTGAGTCAGAAAGGAGCAAAATCAAGCACAGTTGGGGCGTTTTGGGAAAATTGTGAAGGATTTTCCAAACCGGGCAAAATTTGAAAAAAACGACAAGGCCGGTAGTGTCGAAAAAGTCAAAAATGGGGATTTTCCCAAATTTTTGCTAAAAGGGGCCAGGGGGCGGGCTGATTGAAAAACGAGCAAAATCAAGCACAGTTGGGGCGTTTTGTGAAAATTGTGAAGGATTTTCCAAACCGGGCAAAATTTGAAAAAAAGACAGGGCCGGTAGTGTCGAAAAAGTCAAAAATGGGGATTTTCCCAAACCTTGCTAAAAGGTGCCAGGGGGCGGACTGAGTCAGAAAGGAGCAAAATCAAGCACAGTTGGGGCGTTTTGGGAAAATTGTGAAGGATTTTCCAAAGTGGGCAAAAATTGAAAAAAACGACAGGGCCGGTAGTGTCGAAAAAGTCAAAAATGGGGATTTTCACAAACCTTGCTAAAAGGTGCCAGGGGGTGGACTGAGTCAGAAAGGAGCAAAATCAAGCACAGTTGGGGCGTTTTGAGAAAATTGTGAAGGATTTTTTAAACCGGGTAAAATTGGAAAAAAACGACAGTGCCGGTAGTGTCGAAAAAGTCAAAAATGGGGATTTTCCCAAATTTTTGCTAAAAGGGGCCAGGGGGCGGGCTGATTGAAAAACGAGCAAAATCAAGCACAGTTGGGGCGTTTTGTGAAAATTGTGAAGGATTTTCCAAACCGGGCAAAATTTGAAAAAAAGACAGGGCCGGTAGTGTCGAAAAAGTCAAAAATGGGGATTTTCCCAAACCTTGCTGAAAGGTGCCAGGGGGCGGACTGAGTCAGAAAGGAGCAAAATCAAGCACAGTTGGGGCGTTTTGGGAAAATTGTGAAGGATTTTCCAAACCGGGTAAAATTTGAAAAAAAAGACAGGGCCGGTAGTGTCGAAAAAGTCAAAAATGGGGATTTTCCCAAACCTTGCTAAAAGGGGCCAGGGGGGCGGACTGAGTCAGAAAGGAGCAAAATCAAGCACAGTTGGGGCGTTTTGTGAAAATTGTGAAGGATTTTCCAAACCGGGCAAAATTTGAAAAAAACGACAGTGCCGGTAGTGTCGAAAAAGTCAAAAATGGGGATTTTCCCAAACTTTGCCTAAAGAGGCCAGAGGGGGGGGGGCTGGGTGAAAAAGGAGCAAAATCAAGCACAGTTGGGGCGTTTTGGGAAAATTGTGAAGGATTTTCCAAACCGGGCAAAATTTGAAAAAAACGACAGGGGCGGTAGTGTCGAAAAAGTAAAAAATGGGGATTTTCACAAACCTTGCTAAAAGGTGCCAGGGGGTGGACTGAGTCAGAAAGGAGCAAAATCAAGCACAGTTGGGGCGTTTTGAGAAAATTGTGAAGGATTTTCCAAAGTGGGCAAAATTTGAAAAAAACGACAGGTCCGGTAGTGTCGAAAAAGTCAAAAATTGGGATTTTCCCAAACCTTGCTAAAACGGGCCAGGGGGGCGGACTGAGTCAGAAAGGAGCAAAATCAAGCACAGTTGGGGCGTTTTGGGAAAATTGTGAAGGATTTTCCAAACCGGGCAAAATTTGAAAAAAACGACAGTGCCGGTAGTGTCGAAAAAGTCAAAAATGGGGATTTTCCCAAACTTTGCTTAAAGAGGCCAGAGGGGGGGGCTGGGTGAAAATGGAGCAAAATCAAGCACAGTTGGGGCGTTTTGTGAAAATTGTGAAGGATTTTCCAAACCGGGCATAAATTGAAAAAAAAGACAGGTCCGGTAGTGTCGAAAAAGTCAAAAATTGGGATTTTCCCAAACCTTGCTAAAACGGGCCAGGGGGGCGGACTGAGTCAGAAAGGAGCAAAATCAAGCACAGTTGGGGCGTTTTGGGAAAATTGTGAAGGATTTTCCAAACCGGGCAAAATTTGAAAAAAACGACAGGGCCGGTAGTGTCGAAAAAGTCAAAAATGGGGATTTTCCCAAATTTTTGCTAAAAGGTGCCAGGGGGCGGGCTGATTGAAAAATGAGCAAAATCAAGCACAGTTGGGGCGTTTTGTGAAAATTGTGAAGGATTTTCCAAACCGGGCAAAATTTGAAAAAAGACAGGGCCGGTAGTGTCGAAAAAGTCAAAAATGGGGATTTTCCCAAATTTTTGCTAAAAGGGGCCAGGGGGCGGGCTGATTGAAAAACGAGCAAAATCAAGCACAGTTGGGGCGTTTTGTGAAAATTGTGAAGGATTTTCCAAACCGGGCAAAATTTGAAAAAAAGACAGGGCCGGTAGTGTCGAAAAAGTCAAAAATGGGGATTTTCCCAAATTTTTGCTAAAAGGGGCCAGGGGGCGGGCTTATTGAAAAACGAGCAAAATCAAGCACAGTTGGGGCGTTTTGTGAAAATTGTGAAGGATTTTCCAAACCGGGCAAAATTTGAAAAAAAGACAGGGCCGGTAGTGTCGAAAAAGTCAAAAATGGGGATTTTCCCAAACCTTGCTAAAAGGTGCCAGGGGGCGGACTGAGTCAGAAAGGAGCAAAATCAAGCACAGTTGGGGCGTTTTGGGAAAATTGTGAAGGATTTTCCAAACCGGGTAAAATTTGAAAAAAAAGACAGGGCCGGTAGTGTCGAAAAAGTCAAAAATGGGGATTTTCCCAAACCTTGCTAAAAGGGGCCAGGGGGGCGGACTGAGTCAGAAAGGAGCAAAATCAAGCACAGTTGGGGCGTTTTGGGAAAATTGTGAAGGATTTTCCAAACCGGGCAAAATTTGAAAAAAACGACAGTGCCGTTATTGTCGAAAAAGTCAAAAATGGGGATTTTCCCAAACTTTGCTTAAAGAGGCCAGAGGGGGGGGGCTGGGTGAAAAAGGAGCAAAATCAAGCACAGTTGGGGCGTTTTGTGAAAATTGTGAAGGATTTTCCAAAGTGGGCAAAAATTGAAAAAAACGACAGGGCCGGTAGTGTCGAAAAAGTCAAAAATGGGGATTTTCACAAACCTTGCTAAAAGGTGCCAGGGGGTGGACTGAGTCAGAAAGGAGCAAAATCAAGCACAGTTGGGGCGTTTTGAGAAAATTGTGAAGGATTTTTTAAACCGGGTAAAATTTGAAAAAAACGACAGGGCCGGTAGTGTCGAAAAAGTCAAATATGGGGATTTTCCCAAATTTTTGCTAAAAGGGGCCAGGGGGCGGGCTGATTGAAAAACGAGCAAAATCAAGCACAGTTGGGGCGTTTTGTGAAAATTGTGAAGGATTTTCCAAACCGGGCAAAATTTGAGAAAAAGACAGGGCCGGTAGTGTCGAAAAAGTCAAAAATGGGGATTTTCCCAAACCTTGCTAAAAGGTGCCAGGGGGCGGACTGAGTCAGAAAGGAGCAAAATCAAGCACAGTTGGGGCGTTTTGGGAAAATTGTGAAGGATTTTCCAAACCGGGTAAAATTTGAAAAAAAAGACAGGGCCGGTAGTGTCGAAAAAGTCAAAAATGGGGATTTTCCCAAACCTTGCTAAAAGGGGCCAGGGGGGCGGACTGAGTCAGAAAGGAGCAAAATCAAGCACAGTTGGGGCGTTTTGGGAAAATTGTGAAGGATTTTCCAAACCGGGCAAAATTTGAAAAAAACGACAGTGCCGGTAGTGTCGAAAAAGTCAAAAATGGGGATTTTCCCAAACTTTGCCTAAAGAGGCCAGAGGGGGGGGCTGGGTGAAAATGGAGCAAAATCAAGCACAGTTGGGGCGTTTTGTGAAAATTGTGAAGGATTTTCCAAACCGGGCATAAATTGAAAAAAAAGACAGGTCCGGTAGTGTCGAAAAAGTCAAAAATTGGGATTTTCCCAAACCTTGCTAAAACGGGCCAGGGGGGCGGACTGAGTCAGAAAGGAGCAAAATCAAGCACAGTTGGGGCGTTTTGGGAAAATTGTGAAGGATTTTCCAAACCGGGCAAAATTTGAAAAAAACGACAGGGCCGGTAGTGTCGAAAAAGTCAAAAATGGGGATTTTCCCAAATTTTTGCTAAAAGGTGCCAGGGGGCGGGCTGATTGAAAAATGAGCAAAATCAAGCACAGTTGGGGCGTTTTGTGAAAATTGTGAAGGATTTTCCAAACCGGGCAAAATTTGAAAAAAGACAGGGCCGGTAGTGTCGAAAAAGTCAAAAATGGGGATTTTCCCAAATTTTTGCTAAAAGGGGCCAGGGGGCGGGCTGATTGAAAAACGAGCAAAATCAAGCACAGTTGGGGCGTTTTGTGAAAATTGTGAAGGATTTTCCAAACCGGGCAAAATTTGAAAAAAAGACAGGGCCGGTAGTGTCGAAAAAGTCAAAAATGGGGATTTTCCCAAATTTTTGCTAAAAGGGGCCAGGGGGCGGGCTTATTGAAAAACGAGCAAAATCAAGCACAGTTGGGGCGTTTTGTGAAAATTGTGAAGGATTTTCCAAACCGGGCAAAATTTGAAAAAAAGACAGGGCCGGTAGTGTCGAAAAAGTCAAAAATGGGGATTTTCCCAAACCTTGCTAAAAGGTGCCAGGGGGCGGACTGAGTCAGAAAGGAGCAAAATCAAGCACAGTTGGGGCGTTTTGGGAAAATTGTGAAGGATTTTCCAAACCGGGTAAAATTTGAAAAAAAAGACAGGGCCGGTAGTGTCGAAAAAGTCAAAAATGGGGATTTTCACAAACCTTGCTAAAAGGGGCCAGGGGGGCGGACTGAGTCAGAAAGGAGCAAAATCAAGCACAGTTGGGGCGTTTTGGGAAAATTGTGAAGGATTTTCCAAACCGGGCAAAATTTGAAAAAAACGACAGTGCCGGTAGTGTCGAAAAAGTCAAAAATGGGGATTTTCCCAAACTTTGCTTAAAGAGGCCAGAGGGGGGGGCTGGGTGAAAAAGGAGCAAAATCAAGCACAGTTGGGGCGTTTTGTGAAAATTGTGAAGGATTTTCCAAAGAGGGCAAAAATTGAAAAAAACGACAGGGGCGGGTAGTGTCGAAAAAGTCAAAAATGGGGATTTTCACAAACCTTGCTAAAAGGTGCCAGGGGGTGGACTGAGTCAGAAAGGAGCAAAATCAAGCACAGTTGGGGCGTTTTGAGAAAATTGTGAAGGATTTTCCAAAGTGGGCAAAATTTGAAAAAAACGACAGGTCCGGTAGTGTCGAAAAAGTCAAAAATTGGGATTTTCCCAAACCTTGCTAAAACGGGCCAGGGGGGCGGACTGAGTCAGAAAGGAGCAAAATCAAGCACAGTTGGGGCGTTTTGGGAAAATTGTGAAGGATTTTTTAAACCGGGCAAAATTTGAAAAAAACGACAGGGCCGGTAGTGTCGAAAAAGTCAAAAATGGGGATTTTCCCAAATTTTTGCTAAAAGGGGCCAGGGGGCGGGCTGATTGAAAAACGAGCAAAATCAAGCACAGTTGGGGCGTTTTGTGAAAATTGTGAAGGATTTTCCAAACCGGGCAAAATTTGAAAAAAAGACAGGGCCGGTAGTGTCGAAAAAGTCAAAAATGGGGATTTTCCCAAACCTTGCTAAAAGGTGCCAGGGGGCGGACTGAGTCAGAAAGGAGCAAAATCAAGCACAGTTGGGGCGTTTTGGGAAAATTGTGAAGGATTTTCCAAACCGGGTAAAATTTGAAAAAAAAGACAGGGCCGGTAGTGTCGAAAAAGTCAAAAATGGGGATTTTCCCAAACCTTGCTAAAAGGGGCCAGGGGGGCGGACTGAGTCAGAAAGGAGCAAAATCAAGCACAGTTGGGGCGTTTTGAGAAAATTGTGAAGGATTTTCCAGACCGGGCAAAATTTGAAAAAAACGACAGTGCCGGTAGTGTCGAAAAAGTCAAAAATGGGGATTTTCCCAAACTTTGCCTAAAGAGGCCAGAGGGGGGGGGCTGGGTGAAAAAGGAGCAAAATCAAGCACAGTTGGGGCGTTTTGTGAAAATTGTGAAGGATTTTCCAAAGAGGGCAAAAATTGAAAAAAACGACAGGGCCGGTAGTGTCGAAAAAGTCAAAAATGGGGATTTTCCCAAATTTTTCCTAAAAGGGGCCAGGGGGCGGGCTGATTGAAAAACGAGCAAAATCAAGCACAGTTGGGGCGTTTTGTGAAAATTGTGAAGGATTTTCCAAACCGGGCAAAATTTGAAAAAAAGACAGGGCCGGTAGTGTCGAAAAAGTCAAAAATGGGGATTTTCCCAAACCTTGCTAAAAGGGGCCAGGGGAGCGGACTGAGTCAGAAAGGAGCAAAATCAAGCACAGTTGGGGCGTTTTGGGAAAATTTTGAAGGATTTTCCAACGTGGGCAAAAATTGAAAAAAACGACAGGGCCGGTAGTGTCGAAAAAGTCAAAAATGCGGATTTTCCCAAACCTTGCTAAAAGGGGCCAGGGGGGCGGACTGAGTCAGAAAGGAGCAAAATCAAGCACAGTTGGGGCGTTTTGGGAAAATTGTGAAGGATTTTCCAAACCGGGCAAAATTTGAAAAAAACGACAGTGCCGGTAGTGTCGAAAAAGTCAAAAATGGGGATTTTCCCAAACTTTGCTTAAAGAGGCCAGAGGGGGTGGCTGGGTGAAAAAGGAGCAAAATCAAGCACAGTTGGGGCGTTTTGTGAAAATTGTGAAGGATTTTCCAAAGAGGGCAAAAATTGAAAAAAACGACAGGGGCGGTAGTGTCGAAAAAGTCAAAAATGGGGATTTTCCCAAACCTTGCTAAAAGGGGCCAGGGGGGCGGACTGAGTCAGAAAGGAGCAAAATCAAGCACAGTTTGGGCGTTTTGGGAAAATTGTGAAGGATTTTCCAAACCGGGCAAAATTTGAAAAAAACGACAGGGCCGGTAGTGTCGAAAAAGTCAAAAATGGGGATTTTCCCAAATCCTTGCTAAAAGTGGCCAGGGGGGCGGGCTGAGTGAGAAAGGAGCAAAATCAAGCACAGTTGGGGCGTTGTGTGAAAATTGTGAAGGATTTTTCAAACCGGGCAAAATTTGAAAAAAACGACAGGGCCGGTAGTGTCGAAAAAGTCAAAAATGGGGATTTTCACAAAATTTGCTTAAAGAGGCCAGAGGGGGGGGCTGAGTGAAAAACGAGCAAAATCAAGCACAGTTGGGGCGTTGTGTGAAAATTGTGAAGGATTTTCCAAACCGGGCAAAATTTGAAAAAAACGACAGGGCCGGTAGTGTCGAAAAAGTCAAAAATGGGGATTTTCACAAAATTTGCTTAAAGAGGCCAGAGGGGGGGGGGCTGAGTGAAAAACGAGCAAAATCAAGCACAGTTGGGGCGTTTTGTGAAAATTGTGAAGGATTTTCCATAGTGGGCAAAAATTGAAAAAAACGACAGGGCCGGTAGTGTCGAAAAAGTCAAAAATGCGGATTTTCCCAAACCTTGCTAAAAGGGGCCAGGGGGGCGGACTAAGTAAGAAAGGAGCAAAATCAAGCACAGTTGGGGCGTTTTGGGAAAATTGTGAAGGATTTTCCAACGTGGGCAAAAATTGAAAAAAACGACAGGGCCGGTAGTGTCGAAAAAGTCAAAAATGCGGATTTTCCCAAACCTTGCTAAAAGGGGCCAGGGGGGCGGACTGAGTCAGAAAGGAGCAAAATCAAGCACAGTTGGGGCGTTTTGGGAAAATTGTGAAGGATTTTCCAAACCGGGCAAAATTTGAAAAAAACGACAGTGCCGGTAGTGTCGAAAAAGTCAAAAATGGGGATTTTCCCAAACTTTGCTTAAAGAGGCCAGAGGGGGGGGGCTGAGTCAGAAAGGAGCAAAATCAAGCACAGTTGGGGCGTTTTGGGAAAATTGTGAAGGATTTTTTAAACCGGGAAAAATTTGAAAAAAACGACAGGGCCGGTAGTGTCGAAAAAGTCAAAAATGGGGATTTTCCCAAATTTTTGCTAAAAGGGGCCAGGGGGCGGGCTGATTGAAAAACGAGCAAAATCAAGCACAGTTGGGGCGTTTTGTGAAAATTGTGAAGGATTTTCCAAACCGGGCAAAATTTGAAAAAAAACGACAGGTCCGGTAGTGTCGAAAAAGTCAAAAATGGAGATTTTCCAAAACCTTGCTAAAAGTGGCCAGGGGTGCGGACTAAGTAAGAAAGGAGCAAAATCAAGCACAGTTGGGGCGTTTTGGGAAAATTATGAAGGATTTTCCAAACCGGGCAAAATTTGAAAAAAAAGACAGGGCCGGTAGTGTCGAAAAAGTCAAAAATGGGGATTTTCACAAACCTTGCTAAAAGGTGCCAGGGGGTGGACTGAGTCAGAAAGGAGCAAAATCAAGCACAGTTGGGGCGTTTTGAGAACATTGTGAAGGATTTTCCAAAGTGGGCAAAATTTGAAAAAAACGACAGGTCCGGTAGTGTCGAAAAAGTCAAAAATTGGGATTTTCCCAAACCTTGCTAAAACGGGCTAGGGGGGCGGACTGAGTCAGAAAGGAGCAAAATCAAGCACAGTTGGGGCGTTTTGGGAAAATTGTGAAGGATTTTTTAAACCGGGCAAAATTTGAAAAAAAAGACAGGGCCGGTAGTGTCGAAAAAGTCAAAAATGGGGATTTTCCCAAACCTTGCTAAAAGGGGCCAGGGGGGCGGACTGAGTCAGAAAGGAGCAAAATCAAGCACAGTTGGGGCGTTTTGGGAAAATTGTGAAGGATTTTCCAAACCGGGCAAAATTTGAAAAAAACGACAGTGCCGGTAGTGTCGAAAAAGTCAAAAATGGGGATTTTCCCAAACTTTGCTTAAAGAGGCCAGAGGGGGGGGCTGGGTGAAAAAGGAGCAAAATCAAGCACAGTTGGGGCGTTTTGTGAAAATTGTGAAGGATTTTCCAAAGAGGGCAAAAATTGAGAAAAACGACAGGGGCGGTAGTGTCGAAAAAGTCAAAAATGGGGATTTTCACAAACCTTGCTAAAAGGTGCCAGGGGGTGGACTGAGTCAGAAAGGAGCAAAATCAAGCACAGTTGGGGCGTTTTGAGAAAATTGTGAAGGATTTTCCAAAGTGGGCAAAATTTGAAAAAAACGACAGGTCCGGTAGTGTCGAAAAAGTCAAAAATGGGGATTTTCCCAAATTTTTGCTAAAAGGGGCCAGGGGGCGGGCTGATTGAAAAACGAGCAAAATCAAGCACAGTTGGGGCGTTTTGGGAAAATTGTGAAGGATTTTCCAAACCGGGCAAAATTTGAAAAAAACGACAGGGCCGGTAGTGTCGAAAAAGTCAAAAATGCAGATTTTCCCAAATCTTTGCTAAAAGGGGCCAGGGGGCGGGCTTATTGAAAAACGAGCAAAATCAAGCACAGTTGGGGCGTTTTGGGAAAATTGTGAAGGATTTTCCAAAGTGGGCAAAATTTGAAAAAAACGACAGGTCCGGTAGTGTCGAAAAAGTCAAAAATGGGGATTTTCCAAAACCTTGCTAAAAGGGGCCAGGGGGGCGGACTAAGTAAGAAAGGAGCAAAATCAAGCACAGTTGGGACGTTTTGGGAAAATTGTGAAGGATTTTCCAAACCGGGCAAAATTTGAAAAAAACGACAGGGCCGGTAGTGTCGAAAAAGTCAAAAATTGGGATTTTCCCAAATTTTTGCTAAAAGGGGCCAGGGGGCGGGCTGATTGAAAAACGGGCAAAATCAAGCACAGTTGGGGCGTTGTGTGAAAATTGTGAAGGATTTTCCAAACCGGGCAAAATTTGAAAAAAAAGACAGGGCCGGTAGTGTCGAAAAAGTCAAAAATGGGGATTTTCACAAAATTTGCTTAAAGAGGCCAGAGGGGGGGGCTGAGTGAAAAACGAGCAAAATCAAGCACAGTTGGGGCGTTTTGTGAAAATTGTGAAGGATTTTCCATAGTGGGCAAAAATTGAAAAAAACGACAGGGCCGGTAGTGTCGAAAAAGTCAAAAATGGGGATTTTCCCAAACCTTGCTAAAAGGGGCCAGGGGGGCGGGCTGAGTCAGAAAGGAGCAAAATCAAGCACAGTTGGGGCGTTGTGTGAAAATTGTGAAGGATTTTCCAAAGTGGGCAAAAATTGAAAAAAACGACAGGGCCGGTAGTGTCGAAAAAGTCAAAAATGCGGATTTTCCCAAACCTTGCTAAAAGGGGCCAGGGGGGCGGACTGAGTCAGAAATGAGCAAAATCTAGCACAGTTGTGGCGTTTTGAAAAAATTGTGAAGGATTTTCCAAACCGGGCAAAATTTGAAAAAAACGACAGGTCCGGTAGTGTCGAAAAAGTCAAAAATGGGGATTTTTCCAAATTTTTGCTAAAAGGGGCCAGGGGGCGGGCTGATTGAAAAACGAGCAAAATCAAGCACAGTTGGGGCGTTTTGTGAAAATTGTGAAGGATTTTCCAAACCGGGCAAAATTTGAAAAAAAGACAGGGCCGGTAGTGTCGAAAAAGTCAAAAATGGGGATTTTCCCAAATTTTTGCTAAAAGGGGCCAGGGGGCGGGCTTATTGAAAAACGAGCAAAATCAAGCACAGTTGGGGCGTTTTGTGAAAATTGTGAAGGATTTTCCAAACCGGGCAAAATTTGAAAAAAAGACAGGGCCGGTAGTGTCGAAAAAGTCAAAAATGGGGATTTTCCCAAACCTTGCTAAAAGGTGCCAGGGGGCGGACTGAGTCAGAAAGGAGCAAAATCAAGCACAGTTGGGGCGTTTTGGGAAAATTGTGAAGGATTTTCCAAACCGGGTAAAATTTGAAAAAAAAGACAGGGCCGGTAGTGTCAAAAAAGTCAAAAATGGGGATTTTCCCAAACCTTGCTAAAAGGGGCCAGGGGGGCGGACTGAGTCAGAAAGGAGCAAAATCAAGCACAGTTGGGGCGTTTTGGGAAAATTGTGAAGGATTTTCCAAACCGGGCAAAATTTGAAAAAAACGACAGTGCCGGTAGTGTCGAAAAAGTCAAAAATGGGGATTTTCCCAAACTTTGCTTAAAGAGGCCAGAGGGGGGGGGCTGGGTGAAAAAGGAGCAAAATCAAGCACAGTTGGGGCGTTTTGTGAAAATTGTGAAGGATTTTCCAAAGTGGGCAAAAATTGAAAAAAACGACAGGGCCGGTAGTGTCGAAAAAGTCAAAAATGGGGATTTTCACAAACCTTGCTAAAAGGTGCCAGGGGGTGGACTGAGTCAGAAAGGAGCAAAATCAAGCACAGTTGGGGCGTTTTGAGAAAATTGTGAAGGATTTTTTAAACCGGGTAAAATTTGAAAAAAACGACAGGGCCGGTAGTGTCGAAAAAGTCAAATATGGGGATTTTCCCAAATTTTTGCTAAAAGGGGCCAGGGGGCGGGCTGATTGAAAAAAGAGCAAAATCAAGCACAGTTGGGGCGTTTTGTGAAAATTGTGAAGGATTTTCCAAACCGGGCAAAATTTGAAAAAAAGACAGGGCCGGTAGTGTCGAAAAAGTCAAAAATGGGGATTTTCCCAAACCTTGCTAAAAGGTGCCAGGGGGCGGACTGAGTCAGCAAGGAGCAAAATCAAGCACAGTTGGGGCGTTTTGGGAAAATTGTGAAGGATTTTCCAAACCGGGTAAAATTTGAAAAAAAAGACAGGGCCGGTAGTGTCGAAAAAGTCAAAAATGGGGATTTTCCCAAACCTTGCTAAAAGGGGCCAGGGGGGCGGACTGAGTCAGAAAGGAGCAAAATCAAGCACAGTTGGGGCGTTTTGTGAAAATTGTGAAGGATTTTCCAAACCGGGCAAAATTTGAAAAAAACGACAGTGCCGGTAGTGTCGAAAAAGTCAAAAATGGGGATTTTCCCAAACTTTGCCTAAAGAGGCCAGAGGGGGGGGCTGGGTGAAAATGGAGCAAAATCAAGCACAGTTGGGGCGTTTTGTGAAAATTGTGAAGGATTTTCCAAACCGGGCATAAATTGAAAAAAAAGACAGGTCCGGTAGTGTCGAAAAAGTCAAAAATTGGGATTTTCCCAAACCTTGCTAAAACGGGCCAGGGGGGCGGACTGAGTCAGAAAGGAGCAAAATCAAGCACAGTTGGGGCGTTTTGGGAAAATTGTGAAGGATTTTCCAAACCGGGCAAAATTTGAAAAAAACGACAGGGCCGGTAGTGTCGAAAAAGTCAAAAATGGGGATTTTCCCAAATTTTTGCTAAAAGGTGCCAGGGGGCGGGCTGATTGAAAAATGAGCAAAATCAAGCACAGTTGGGGCGTTTTGTGAAAATTGTGATGGATTTTCCAAACCGGGCAAAATTTGAAAAAAGACAGGGCCGGTAGTGTCGAAAAAGTCAAAAATGGGGATTTTCCCAAATTTTTGCTAAAAGGGGCCAGGGGGCGGGCTGATTGAAAAACGAGCAAAATCAAGCACAGTTGGGGCGTTTTGTGAAAATTGTGAAGGATTTTCCAAACCGGGCAAAATTTGAAAAAAAGACAGGGCCGGTAGTGTCGAAAAAGTCAAAAATGGGGATTTTCCCAAACCTTGCTAAAAGGGGCCAGGGGGCGGGCTGATTGAAAAACGAGCAAAATCAAGCACAGTTGGGGCGTTTTGTGAAAATTGTGAAGGATTTTCCAAACCGGGCAAAATTTGAAAAAAAGACAGGACCGGTAGTGTCGAAAAAGTCAAAAATGGGGATTTTCCCAAACCTTGCTAAAAGGGGCCAGGGGGGCGGACTGAGTCAGAAAGGAGCAAAATCAAGCACAGTTGGGGCGTTTTGGGAAAATTGTGAAGGATTTTCCAAACCGGGCAAAATTTGAAAAAAACGACAGGGCCGGTAGTGTCGAAAAAGTCAAAAATGGGGATTTTCCCAAATTTTTGCTAAAAGGGGCCAGGGGGCGGGCTGATTGAAAAACGAGCAAAATCAAGCACAGTTGGGGCGTTTTGGGAAAATTGTGAAGGATTTTCCAAACCGGGCAAAATTTGAAAAAAAGACAGGGCCGGTAGTGTCGAAAAAGTCAAAAATGGGGATTTTCCCAAACCTTGCTAAAAGGTGCCAGGGGGCGGACTGAGTCAGAAAGGAGCAAAATCAAGCACAGTTGGGGCGTTGTGTGAAAATTGTGAATGATTTTTCAAACCGGGTAAAATTTGAAAAAAAAGACAGGGCCGGTAGTGTCGAAAAAGTCAAAAATGCGGATTTTCCCAAACCTTGCTAAAAGGGGCCAGTGGGGCGGACTGAGTCAGAAATGAGCAAAATCAAGCACAGTTGGGGCGTTTTGAGAAAATTGTGAAGGATTTTCCAAACCGGGCAAAATTTGAAAAAAACGACAGGTCCGGTAGTGTCGAAAAAGTCAAAAATGGGGATTTTCCAAAACCTTGCTAAAAGGGGCCAGGGGGGCGGACTAAGTAAGAAAGGAGCAAAATCAAGCACAGTTGGGGCGTTTTGGGAAAATTGTGAAGGATTTTCCAAACCGGGCAAAATTTGAAAAAAAAGACAGGGCCGGTAGTGTCGAAAAAGTCAAAAATGGGGATTTTCCCAAACCTTGCTAAAAGGGGCCAGGGGAGCGGACTGAGTCAGAAAGGAGCAAAATCAAGCACAGTTGGGGCGTTTTGTGAAAATTGTGAAGGATTTTCCAAACCGGGCATAAATTGAAAAAAAAGACAGGTCCGGTAGTGTCGAAAAAGTCAAAAATTGGGATTTTCCCAAACCTTGCTAAAACGGGCCAGGGGGGCGGACTGAGTCAGAAAGGAGCAAAATCAAGCACAGTTGGGGCGTTTTGGGAAAATTGTGAAGGATTTTCCAAACCGGGCAAAATTTGAAAAAAACGACAGGGCCGGTAGTGTCGAAAAAGTCAAAAATGGGGATTTTCCCAAATTTTTGCTAAAAGGGGCCAGGGGGCGGGCTGATTGAAAAACGAGCAAAATCAAGCACAGTTGGGGCGTTTTGTGAAAATTGTGAAGGATTTTCCAAACCGGGCAAAATTTGAAAAAAAGACAGGGCCGGTAGTGTCGAAAAAGTCAAAAATGGGGATTTTCCCAAACCTTGCTAAAAAGTGCCAGGGGGCGGACTGAGTCAGAAAGGAGCAAAATCAAGCACAGTTGGGGCGTTGTGTGAAAATTGTGAATGATTTTTCAAACCGGGTAAAATTTGAAAAAAAAGACAGGGCCGGTAGTGTCGAAAAAGTCAAAAATGCGGATTTTCCCAAACCTTGCTAAAAGGGGCCAGTGGGGCGGACTGAGTCAGAAATGAGCAAAATCAAGCACAGTTGGGGCGTTTTGAGAAAATTGTGAAGGATTTTCCAAACCGGGCAAAATTTGAAAAAAACGACAGGTCCGGTAGTGTCGAAAAAGTCAAAAATGGGGATTTTCCAAAACCTTGCTAAAAGGGGCCAGGGGGGCGGACTAAGTAAGAAAGGAGCAAAATCAAGCACAGTTGGGGCGTTTTGGGAAAATTGTGAAGGATTTTCCAAACCGGGCAAAATTTGAAAAAAAAGACAGGGCCGGTAGTGTCGAAAAAGTCAAAAATGGGGATTTTCCCAAACCTTGCTAAAAGGGGCCAGGGGAGCGGACTGAGTCAGAAAGGAGCAAAATCAAGCACAGTTGGGGCGTTTTGGGAAAATTGTGAAGGATTTTCCAACGTGGGCAAAAATTGAAAAAAACGACAGGGCCGGTAGTGTCGAAAAAGTCAAAAATGCGGATTTTCCCAAACCTTGCTAAAAGGGGCCAGGGGGGCGGACTGAGTCAGAAAGGAGCAAAATCAAGCACAGTTGGGGCGTTTTGGGAAAATTGTGAAGGATTTTCCAAACCGGGCAAAATTTGAAAAAAACGACAGTGCCGGTAGTGTCGAAAAAGTCAAAAATGGGGATTTTCCCAAACTTTGCTTAAAGAGGCCAGAGGGGGTGGCTGGGTGAAAAAGGAGCAAAATCAAGCACAGTTGGGGCGTTTTGTGAAAATTGTGAAGGATTTTCCAAACCGGGCAAAATTTGAAAAAAACGACAGGGCCGGTAGTGTCGAAAAAGTCAAAAATGGGGATTTTCACAAAATTTGCTTAAAGAGGCCAGAGGGGGGGGGGCTGAGTGAAAAACGAGCAAATCAAGCACAGTTGGGGCGTTTTGTGAAAATTGTGAAGGATTTTTCAAACCGGGCAAAATTTGAAAAAAACGACAGGGCCGGTAGTGTCGAAAAAGTCAAAAATGGGGATTTTCACAAAATTTGCTTAAAGAGGCCAGAGGGGGGGGGGCTGAGTGAAAAACGAGCAAAATCAAGCACAGTTGGGGCGTTTTGAGAAAATTGTGAAGGATTTTCCAAAGTGGGCAAAATTTGAAAAAAACGACAGGTCCGGTAGTGTCGAAAAAGTCAAAAATGGGGATTTTCCCAAATTTTTGCTAAAAGGGGCCAGGGGGCGGGCTGATTGAAAAACGAGCAAAATCAAGCACAGTTGGGGCGTTTTGTGAAAATTGTGAAGGATTTTCCAAACCGGGCAAAATTTGAAAAAAAGACAGGGCCGGTAGTGTCGAAAAAGTCAAAAATGGGGATTTTCCCAAACCTTGCTAAAAGGTGCCAGGGGGCGGACTGAGTCAGAAAGGAGCAAAATCAAGCACAGTTGGGGCGTTTTGGGAAAATTGTGAAGGCTTTTCCAAACCGGGCAAAATTTGAAAAAAACGACAGGTCCGGTAGTGTCGAAAAAGTCAAAAATTGGGATTTTCCCAAACCTTGCTAAAACAGGCTAGGGGGGCGGACTGAGTCAGAAAGGAGCAAAATCAAGCACAGTTGGGGCGTTTTGGGAAAATTGTGAAGGATTTTCCAAACCGGGCAAAATTTGAAAAAAACGACAGGGCCGGTAGTGTCGAAAAAGTCAAAAATGGGGATTTTCCCAAACTTTGCTTAAAGAGGCCAGAGGGGGTGGCTGGGTGAAAAAGGAGCAAAATCAAGCACAGTTGGGGCGTTTTGTGAAAATTGTGAAGGATTTTCCAAAGAGGGCAAAAATTGAAAAAAACGACAGGGGCGGTATTGTCGAAAAAGTCAAAAATGGGGATTTTCCCAAATCCTTGCTAAAAGGGGCCAGGGGGGCGGACTGAGTCAGAAAGGAGCAAAATCAAGCACAGTTTGGGCGTTTTGGGAAAATTGTGAAGGATTTTCCAAACCGGGCAAAATTTGAAAAAAACGACAGGGCCGGTATTGTCGAAAAAGTCAAAAATGCGGATTTTCCCAAACCTTGCTAAAAGGGGCCAGGGGGGCGGACTGAGTCAGAAATGAGCAAAATCTAGCACAGTTGTGGCGTTTTGAAAAAATTGTGAAGGATTTTCCAAACCGGGCAAAATTTGAAAAAAACGACAGGTCCGGTAGTGTCGAAAAAGTCAAAAATGGGGATTTTTCCAAATTTTTGCTAAAAGGGGCCAGGGGGCGGGCTGATTGAAAAACGAGCAAAATCAAGCACAGTTGGGGCGTTTTGTGAAAATTGTGAAGGATTTTCCAAACCGGGCAAAATTTGAAAAAAAGACAGGGCCGGTAGTGTCGAAAAAGTCAAAAATGGGGATTTTCCCAAATTTTTGCTAAAAGGGGCCAGGGGGCGGGCTTATTGAAAAACGAGCAAAATCAAGCACAGTTGGGGCGTTTTGTGAAAATTGTGAAGGATTTTCCAAACTGGGCAAAATTTGAAAAAAAGACAGGGCCGGTAGTGTCGAAAAAGTCAAAAATGGGGATTTTCCCAAACCTTGCTAAAAGGTGCCAGGGGGCGGACTGAGTCAGAAAGGAGCAAAATCAAGCACAGTTGGGGCGTTTTGGGAAAATTGTGAAGGATTTTCCAAACCGGGTAAAATTTGAAAAAAAAGACAGGGCCGGTAGTGTCAAAAAAGTCAAAAATGGGGATTTTCCCAAACCTTGCTAAAAGGGGCCAGGGGGGCGGACTGAGTCAGAAAGGAGCAAAATCAAGCACAGTTGGGGCGTTTTGGGAAAATTGTGAAGGATTTTCCAAACCGGGCAAAATTTGAAAAAAACGACAGTGCCGGTAGTGTCGAAAAAGTCAAAAATGGGGATTTTCCCAAACTTTGCTTAAAGAGGCCAGAGGGGGGGGGCTGGGTGAAAAAGGAGCAAAATCAAGCACAGTTGGGGCGTTTTGTGAAAATTGTGAAGGATTTTCCAAAGTGGGCAAAAATTGAAAAAAACGACAGGGCCGGTAGTGTCGAAAAAGTCAAAAATGGGGATTTTCACAAACCTTGCTAAAAGGTGCCAGGGGGTGGACTGAGTCAGAAAGGAGCAAAATCAAGCACAGTTGGGGCGTTTTGAGAAAATTGTGAAGGATTTTTTAAACCGGGTAAAATTTGAAAAAAACGACAGGGCCGGTAGTGTCGAAAAAGTCAAATATGGGGATTTTCCCAAATTTTTGCTAAAAGGGGCCAGGGGGCGGGCTGATTGAAAAACGAGCAAAATCAAGCACAGTTGGGGCGTTTTGTGAAAATTGTGAAGGATTTTCCAAACCGGGCAAAATTTGAAAAAAAGACAGGGCCGGTAGTGTCGAAAAAGTCAAAAATGGGGATTTTCCCAAACCTTGCTAAAAGGTGCCAGGGGGCGGACTGAGTCAGCAAGGAGCAAAATCAAGCACAGTTGGGGCGTTTTGGGAAAATTGTGAAGGATTTTCCAAACCGGGTAAAATTTGAAAAAAAAGACAGGGCCGGTAGTGTCGAAAAAGTCAAAAATGGGGATTTTCCCAAACCTTGCTAAAAGGGGCCAGGGGGGCGGACTGAGTCAGAAAGGAGCAAAATCAAGCACAGTTGGGGCGTTTTGTGAAAATTGTGAAGGATTTTCCAAACCGGGCAAAATTTGAAAAAAACGACAGTGCCGGTAGTGTCGAAAAAGTCAAAAATGGGGATTTTCCCAAACTTTGCCTAAAGAGGCCAGAGGGGGGGGCTGGGTGAAAATGGAGCAAAATCAAGCACAGTTGGGGCGTTTTGTGAAAATTGTGAAGGATTTTCCAAACCGGGCATAAATTGAAAAAAAAGACAGGTCCGGTAGTGTCGAAAAAGTCAAAAATTGGGATTTTCCCAAACCTTGCTAAAACGGGCCAGGGGGGCGGACTGAGTCAGAAAGGAGCAAAATCAAGCACAGTTGGGGCGTTTTGGGAAAATTGTGAAGGATTTTCCAAACCGGGCAAAATTTGAAAAAAACGACAGGGCCGGTAGTGTCGAAAAAGTCAAAAATGGGGATTTTCCCAAATTTTTGCTAAAAGGTGCCAGGGGGCGGGCTGATTGAAAAATGAGCAAAATCAAGCACAGTTGGGGCGTTTTGTGAAAATTGTGATGGATTTTCCAAACCGGGCAAAATTTGAAAAAAGACAGGGCCGGTAGTGTCGAAAAAGTCAAAAATGGGGATTTTCCCAAATTTTTGCTAAAAGGGGCCAGGGGGCGGGCTGATTGAAAAACGAGCAAAATCAAGCACAGTTGGGGCGTTTTGTGAAAATTGTGAAGGATTTTCCAAACCGGGCAAAATTTGAAAAAAAGACAGGGCCGGGTAGTGTCGAAAAAGTCAAAAATGGGGATTTTCCCAAACCTTGCTAAAAGGGGCCAGGGGGCGGGCTGATTGAAAAACGAGCAAAATCAAGCACAGTTGGGGCGTTTTGTGAAAATTGTGAAGGATTTTCCAAACCGGGCAAAATTTGAAAAAAAGACAGGACCGGTAGTGTCGAAAAAGTCAAAAATGGGGATTTTCCCAAACCTTGCTAAAAGGGGCCAGGGGGGCGGACTGAGTCAGAAAGGAGCAAAATCAAGCACAGTTGGGGCGTTTTGGGAAAATTGTGAAGGATTTTCCAAACCGGGCAAAATTTGAAAAAAACGACAGGGCCGGTAGTGTCGAAAAAGTCAAAAATGGGGATTTTCCCAAATTTTTGCTAAAAGGGGCCAGGGGGCGGGCTGATTGAAAAACGAGCAAAATCAAGCACAGTTGGGGCGTTTTGGGAAAATTGTGAAGGATTTTCCAAACCGGGCAAAATTTGAAAAAAAGACAGGGCCGGTAGTGTCGAAAAAGTCAAAAATGGGGATTTTCCCAAACCTTGCTAAAAGGTGCCAGGGGGCGGACTGAGTCAGAAAGGAGCAAAATCAAGCACAGTTGGGGCGTTGTGTGAAAATTGTGAATGATTTTTCAAACCGGGTAAAATTTGAAAAAAAAGACAGGGCCGGTAGTGTCGAAAAAGTCAAAAATGCGGATTTTCCCAAACCTTGCTAAAAGGGGCCAGTGGGGCGGACTGAGTCAGAAATGAGCAAAATCAAGCACAGTTGGGGCGTTTTGAGAAAATTGTGAAGGATTTTCCAAACCGGGCAAAATTTGAAAAAAACGACAGGTCCGGTAGTGTCGAAAAAGTCAAAAATGGGGATTTTCCAAAACCTTGCTAAAAGGGGCCAGGGGGGCGGACTAAGTAAGAAAGGAGCAAAATCAAGCACAGTTGGGGCGTTTTGGGAAAATTGTGAAGGATTTTCCAAACCGGGCAAAATTTGAAAAAAAAGACAGGGCCGGTAGTGTCGAAAAAGTCAAAAATGGGGATTTTCCCAAACCTTGCTAAAAGGGGCCAGGGGAGCGGACTGAGTCAGAAAGGAGCAAAATCAAGCACAGTTGGGGCGTTTTGTGAAAATTGTGAAGGATTTTCCAAACCGGGCATAAATTGAAAAAAAAGACAGGTCCGGTAGTGTCGAAAAAGTCAAAAATTGGGATTTTCCCAAACCTTGCTAAAACGGGCCAGGGGGGCGGACTGAGTCAGAAAGGAGCAAAATCAAGCACAGTTGGGGCGTTTTGGGAAAATTGTGAAGGATTTTCCAAACCGGGCAAAATTTGAAAAAAACGACAGGGCCGGTAGTGTCGAAAAAGTCAAAAATGGGGATTTTCCCAAATTTTTGCTAAAAGGGGCCAGGGGGCGGGCTGATTGAAAAACGAGCAAAATCAAGCACAGTTGGGGCGTTTTGTGAAAATTGTGAAGGATTTTCCAAACCGGGGCAAAATTTGAAAAAAAGACAGGGCCGGTAGTGTCGAAAAAGTCAAAAATGGGGATTTTCCCAAACCTTGCTAAAAAGTGCCAGGGGGCGGACTGAGTCAGAAAGGAGCAAAATCAAGCACAGTTGGGGCGTTGTGTGAAAATTGTGAATGATTTTTCAAACCGGGTAAAATTTGAAAAAAAAGACAGGGCCGGTAGTGTCGAAAAAGTCAAAAATGCGGATTTTCCCAAACCTTGCTAAAAGGGGCCAGTGGGGCGGACTGAGTCAGAAATGAGCAAAATCAAGCACAGTTGGGGCGTTTTGAGAAAATTGTGAAGGATTTTCCAAACCGGGCAAAATTTGAAAAAAACGACAGGTCCGGTAGTGTCGAAAAAGTCAAAAATGGGGATTTTCCAAAACCTTGCTAAAAGGGGCCAGGGGGGCGGACTAAGTAAGAAAGGAGCAAAATCAAGCACAGTTGGGGCGTTTTGGGAAAATTGTGAAGGATTTTCCAAACCGGGCAAAATTTGAAAAAAAAGACAGGGCCGGTAGTGTCGAAAAAGTCAAAAATGGGGATTTTCCCAAACCTTGCTAAAAGGGGCCAGGGGAGCGGACTGAGTCAGAAAGGAGCAAAATCAAGCACAGTTGGGGCGTTTTGGGAAAATTGTGAAGGATTTTCCAACGTGGGCAAAAATTGAAAAAAACGACAGGGCCGGTAGTGTCGAAAAAGTCAAAAATGCGGATTTTCCCAAACCTTGCTAAAAGGGGCCAGGGGGGCGGACTGAGTCAGAAAGGAGCAAAATCAAGCACAGTTGGGGCGTTTTGGGAAAATTGTGAAGGATTTTCCAAACCGGGCAAAATTTGAAAAAAACGACAGTGCCGGTAGTGTCGAAAAAGTCAAAAATGGGGATTTTCCCAAACTTTGCTTAAAGAGGCCAGAGGGGGTGGCTGGGTGAAAAAGGAGCAAAATCAAGCACAGTTGGGGCGTTTTGTGAAAATTGTGAAGGATTTTCCAAACCGGGCAAAATTTGAAAAAAACGACAGGGCCGGTAGTGTCGAAAAAGTCAAAAATGGGGATTTTCACAAAATTTGCTTAAAGAGGCCAGAGGGGGGGGGGCTGAGTGAAAAACGAGCAAATCAAGCACAGTTGGGGCGTTTTGTGAAAATTGTGAAGGATTTTTCAAACCGGGCAAAATTTGAAAAAAACGACAGGGCCGGTAGTGTCGAAAAAGTCAAAAATGGGGATTTTCACAAAATTTGCTTAAAGAGGCCAGAGGGGGGGGGGCTGAGTGAAAAACGAGCAAAATCAAGCACAGTTGGGGCGTTTTGAGAAAATTGTGAAGGATTTTCCAAAGTGGGCAAAATTTGAAAAAAACGACAGGTCCGGTAGTGTCGAAAAAGTCAAAAATGGGGATTTTCCCAAATTTTTGCTAAAAGGGGCCAGGGGGCGGGCTGATTGAAAAACGAGCAAAATCAAGCACAGTTGGGGCGTTTTGTGAAAATTGTGAAGGATTTTCCAAACCGGGCAAAATTTGAAAAAAAGACAGGGCCGGTAGTGTCGAAAAAGTCAAAAATGGGGATTTTCCCAAACCTTGCTAAAAGGTGCCAGGGGGCGGACTGAGTCAGAAAGGAGCAAAATCAAGCACAGTTGGGGCGTTTTGGGAAAATTGTGAAGGCTTTTCCAAACCGGGCAAAATTTGAAAAAAACGACAGGTCCGGTAGTGTCGAAAAAGTCAAAAATTGGGATTTTCCCAAACCTTGCTAAAACAGGCTAGGGGGGCGGACTGAGTCAGAAAGGAGCAAAATCAAGCACAGTTGGGGCGTTTTGGGAAAATTGTGAAGGATTTTCCAAACCGGGCAAAATTTGAAAAAAACGACAGGGCCGGTAGTGTCGAAAAAGTCAAAAATGGGGATTTTCCCAAACTTTGCTTAAAGAGGCCAGAGGGGGTGGCTGGGTGAAAAAGGAGCAAAA
This sequence comes from Scomber scombrus, assembly GCF_963691925.1. Lineage (NCBI taxonomy): Eukaryota > Metazoa > Chordata > Actinopteri > Scombriformes > Scombridae > Scomber > Scomber scombrus. The sequence goes on along the minus strand of NW_026910689.1, from coordinate 102,307 downwards.
TCAAGCACAGTTGGGGCGTTTTGTGAAAATTGTGAAGGATTTTCCAAAGAGGGCAAAAATTGAAAAAAACGACAGGGGCGGTAGTGTCGAAAAAGTCAAAAATGGGGATTTTCCCAAACCTTGCTAAAAGGGGCCAGGGGGGCGGACTGAGTCAGAAAGGAGCAAAATCAAGCACAGTTTGGGCGTTTTGGGAAAATTGTGAAGGATTTTCCAAACCGGGCAAAATTTGAAAAAAACGACAGGGCCGGTATTGTCGAAAAAGTCAAAAATGGGGATTTTCCCAAATCCTTGCTAAAAGGGGCCAGGGGGGCGGACTGAGTCAGAAAGGAGCAAAATCAAGCACAGTTTGGGCGTTTTGGGAAAATTGTGAAGGATTTTCCAAACCGGGCAAAATTTGAAAAAAACGACAGGGCCGGTATTGTCGAAAAAGTCAAAAATGGGGATTTTCCCAAATCCTTGCTAAAAGTGGCCAGGGGGGCGGGCTGAGTGAGAAAGGAGCAAAATCAAGCACAGTTGGGGCGTTGTGTGAAAATTGTGAAGGATTTTTCAATCCGGGCAAAATTTGAAAAAAACGACAGGGCCGGTAGTGTCGAAAAAGTCAAAAATGGGGATTTTCACAAAATTTGCTTAAAGAGGCCAGAGGGGGGGGCTGAGTGAAAAACGAGCAAAATCAAGCACAGTTGGGGCGTTGTGTGAAAATTGTGAAGGATTTTCCAAACCGGGCAAAATTTGAAAAAAACGACAGGGCCGGTAGTGTCGAAAAAGTCAAAAATGGGGATTTTCACAAAATTTGCTTAAAGAGGCCAGAGGGGGGGGGGCTGAGTGAAAAACGAGCAAAATCAAGCACAGTTGGGGCGTTTTGTGAAAATTGTGAATGATTTTCCAAACCGGGTAAAATTTGAAAAAAAAGACAGGGCCGGTAGTGTCGAAAAAGTCAAAAATGGGGATTTTCCCAAACCTTGCTAAAAGGGGCCAGGGGGGCGGACTGAGTCAGAAAGGAGCAAAATCAAGCACAGTTGGGGCGTTTTGGGAAAATTGTGAAGGATTTTCCAACGTGGGCAAAAATTGAAAAAAACGACAGGGCCGGTAGTGTCGAAAAAGTCAAAAATGCGGATTTTCCCAAACCTTGCTAAAAGGGGCCAGGGGGGCGGACTGAGTCAGAAAGGAGCAAAATCAAGCACAGTTTGGGCGTTTTGGGAAAATTGTGAAGGATTTTCCAAACCGGGCAAAATTTGAAAAAAACGAAAGGGCCGGTATTGTCGAAAAAGTCAAAAATGGGGATTTTCCCAAATCCTTGCTAAAAGGGGCCAGGGGGGCAGACTGAGTCAGAAAGGAGCAAAATCAAGCACAGTTTGGGCGTTTTGGGAAAATTGTGAAGGATTTTCCAAACCGGGCAAAATTTGAAAAAAACGACAGGGCCGGTATTGTCGAAAAAGTCAAAAATGGGGATTTTCCCAAATCCTTGCTAAAAGTGGCCAGGGGGGCGGGCTGAGTGAGAAAGGAGCAAAATCAAGCACAGTTGGGGCGTTGTGTGAAAATTGTGAAGGATTTTTCAAACCGGGCAAAATTTGAAAAAAACGACAGGGCCGGTAGTGTCGAAAAAGTCAAAAATGGGGATTTTCACAAAATTTGCTTAAAGAGGCCAGAGGGGGGGTGGCTGAGTGAAAAACGAGCAAAATCAAGCACAGTTGGGGCGTTTTGTGAAAATTGTGAATGATTTTCCAAACCGGGTAAAATTTGAAAAAAAAGACAGGGCCGGTAGTGTCGAAAAAGTCAAAAATGGGGATTTTCCCAAACCTTGCTAAAAGGGGCCAGGGGGGCGGACTGAGTCAGAAAGGAGCAAAATCAAGCACAGTTGGGGCGTTTTGGGAAAATTGTGAAGGATTTTCCAACGTGGGCAAAAATTGAAAAAAACGACAGGGCCGGTAGTGTCGAAAAAGTCAAAAATGCGGATTTTCCCAAACCTTGCTAAAAGGGGCCAGGGGGGCGGACTGAGTCAGAAAGGAGCAAAATCAAGCACAGTTGGGGCGTTTTGGGAAAATTGTGAAGGATTTTCCAAACCGGGCAAAATTTGAAAAAAACGACAGGGCCCGTAGTGTCGAAAAAGTCAAAAATGGGGATTTTCCCAAATCCTTGCTAAAAGTGGCCAGGGGGGCGGGCTGAGTGAGAAAGGAGCAAAATCAAGCACAGTTGGGGCGTTGTGTGAAAATTGTGAAGGATTTTCCAAAGAGGGCAAAAATTGAGAAAAACGACAGGGGCGGTAGTGTCGAAAAAGTCAAAAATGGGGATTTTCACAAACCTTGCTAAAAGGTGCCAGGGGGTGGACTGAGTCAGAAAGGAGCAAAATCAAGCACAGTTGGGGCGTTTTGAGAAAATTGTGAAGGATTTTCCAAAGTGGGCAAAATTTGAAAAAAACGACAGGTCCGGTAGTGTCGAAAAAGTCAAAAATGGGGATTTTCCCAAATTTTTGCTAAAAGGGGCCAGGGGGCGGGCTGATTGAAAAACGAGCAAAATCAAGCACAGTTGGGGCGTTTTGTGAAAATTGTGAAGGATTTTCCAAACCGGGCAAAATTTGAAAAAAAGACAGGGCCGGTAGTGTCGAAAAAGTCAAAAATGGGGATTTTCCCAAACCTTGCTAAAAGGTGCCAGGGGGCGGACTGAGTCAGAAAGGAGCAAAATCAAGCACAGTTGGGGCGTTTTGGGAAAATTGTGAAGGCTTTTCCAAACCGGGCAAAATTTGAAAAAAACGACAGGTCCGGTAGTGTCGAAAAAGTCAAAAATTGGGATTTTCCCAAACCTTGCTAAAACAGGCTAGGGGGGCGGACTGAGTCAGAAAGGAGCAAAATCAAGCACAGTTGGGGCGTTTTGGGAAAATTGTGAAGGATTTTTTAAACCGGGCAAAATTTGAAAAAAACGACAGGGCCGGTAGTGTCGAAAAAGTCAAAAATGGGGATTTTCCCAAATTTTTGCTAAAAGGGGCCAGGGGGCGGGCTGATTGAAAAACGAGCAAAATCAAGCACAGTTGGGGCGTTTTGTGAACATTGTGAAGGATTTTCCAAACCGGGCAAAATTTGAAAAAAAGACAGGGCCGGTAGTGTCGAAAAAGTCAAAAATGGGGATTTTCCCAAACCTTGCTAAAAGGTGCCAGGGGGCGGACTGAGTCAGAAAGGAGCAAAATCAAGCACAGTTGGGGCGTTTTGGGAAAATTGTGAAGGATTTTCCAAACCGGGTAAAATTTGAAAAAAAAGACAGGGCCGGTAGTGTCGAAAAAGTCAAAAATGGGGATTTTCCCAAACCTTGCTAAAAGGGGCCAGGGGGGCGGACTGAGTCAGAAAGGCGAAAAATCAAGCACAGTTGGGGTGTTTTGGGAAAATTGTGAAGGATTTTCCAAACCGGGCAAAATTTGAAAAAAACGACAGTGCCGGTAGTGTCGAAAAAGTCAAAAATGGGGATTTTCCCAATCAATCAATCAATCAATCAATCTTTATTTGTATAGCGCCAAATCACAACAAAGTTATCTCAAGGCACTTTACACATAGAGCAGGTTCTAAACCGTACTCTTCAAGTTTTAATTTATAAAGAGACCCAACATTCCCACATGAGCAAGCATTTAGCGACAAACCCAAACCCCAAACCTTGCTAAAAGGGGCCAGGGGGGCGGACTGAGTCAGAAAGGAGCAAAATCAAGCACAGTTGGGGCGTTTTGGGAAAATTGTGAAGGATTTTCCAAACCGGGCAAAATTTGAAAAAAACGACAGGGCCGGTAGTGTCGAAAAAGTCAAAAATGGGGATTTTCCCAAATCCTTGCTAAAAGGGGCCAGGGGGGCGGGCTGAGTGAGAAAGGAGCAAAATCAAGCACAGTTGGGGCGTTTTGGGAAAATTGTGAAGGATTTTCCAAACTGGGCAAAATTTGAAAAAAAGACAGGGCCGGTAGTGTCGAAAAAGTCAAAAATGGCGATTTTCACAAAATTTGCTTAAAGAGGCCAGAGGGGGGGGCTGAGTGAAAAACGAGCAAAATCAAGCACAGTTGGGGCGTTGTGTGAAAATTGTGAAGGATTTTCCAAACCGGGCAAAATTTGAAAAAAACGACAGGGCCGGTAGTGTCGAAAAAGTCAAAAATGGGGATTTTCACAAAATTTGCTTAAAGAGGCCAGAGGGGGGGGGCTGAGTGAAAAACGAGCAAAATCAAGCACAGTTGGGGCGTTTTGTGAAAATTGTGAAGGATTTTCCATAGTGGGCAAAAATTGAAAAAAACGACAGGGCCGGTAGTGTCGAAAAAGTCAAAAATGCGGATTTTCCCAAACCTTGCTAAAAGGGGCCAGTGGGGCGGACTGAGTCAGAAATGAGCAAAATCAAGCACAGTAGGGGCGTTTGTGAGAAAATTGTGAAGGATTTTCCAAACCGGGCAAAATTTGAAAAAAACGACAGGTCCGGTAGTGTCGAAAAAGTCAAAAATGGGGATTTTCCAAAACCTTGCTAAAAGGTGCCAGGGGGTGGACTGAGTCAGAAAGGAGCAAAATCAAGCACAGTTGGGGCGTTTTGAGAACATTGTGAAGGATTTTCCAAAGTGGGCAAAATTTGAAAAAAACGACAGGGCCGGTAGTGTCGAAAAAGTCAAAAATTGGGATTTTCCCAAACCTTGCTAAAACGGGCTAGGGGGGCGGACTGAGTCAGAAAGGAGCAAAATCAAGCACAGTTGGGGCGTTTTGGGAAAATTGTGAAGGATTTTTTAAACCGGGCAAAATTTGAAAAAAAAGACAGGGCCGGTAGTGTCGAAAAAGTCAAAAATGGGGATTTTCCCAAACCTTGCTAAAAGGGGCCAGGGGGGCGGACTGAGTCAGAAAGGAGCAAAATCAAGCACAGTTGGGGCGTTTTGGGAAAATTGTGAAGGATTTTCCAAACCGGGCAAAATTTGAAAAAAACGACAGTGCCGGTAGTGTCGAAAAAGTCAAAAATGGGGATTTTCCCAAACTTTGCTTAAAGAGGCCAGAGGGGGGGGCTGGGTGAAAAAGGAGCAAAATCAAGCACAGTTGGGGCGTTTTGTGAAAATTGTGAAGGATTTTCCAAAGAGGGCAAAAATTGAGAAAAACGACAGGGGCGGTAGTGTCGAAAAAGTCAAAAATGGGGATTTTCACAAACCTTGCTAAAAGGTGCCAGGGGGTGGACTGAGTCAGAAAGGAGCAAAATCAAGCACAGTTGGGGCGTTTTGAGAAAATTGTGAAGGATTTTCCAAAGTGGGCAAAATTTGAAAAAAACGACAGGTCCGGTAGTGTCGAAAAAGTCAAAAATGGGGATTTTCCCAAATTTTTGCTAAAAGGGGCCAGGGGGCGGGCTGATTGAAAAACGAGCAAAATCAAGCACAGTTGGGGCGTTGTGTGAAAATTGTGAAGGATTTTCCAAACCGGGCAAAATTTGAAAAAAAAGACAGGGCCGGTAGTGTCGAAAAAGTCAAAAATGGGGATTTTCAAAACCTTGCTAAAAGGGGCCAGGGGGGCGGACTAAGTAAGAAAGGAGCAAAATCAAGCACAGTTGGGGCGTTTTGGGAAAATTGTGAAGGATTTTCCAAACCGGGCAAAATTTGAAAAAAACGACAGGGCCGGTAGTGTCGAAAAAGTCAAAAATGCAGATTTTCCCAAATCTTTGCTAAAAGGGGCCAGGGGGCGGGCTTATTGAAAAACGAGCAAAATCAAGCACAGTTGGGGCGTTTTGGGAAAATTGTGAAGGATTTTCCAAAGTGGGCAAAATTTGAAAAAAACGACAGGTCCGGTAGTGTCGAAAAAGTCAAAAATGGGGATTTTCCAAAACCTTGCTAAAAGGGGCCAGGGGGGCGGACTAAGTAAGAAAGGAGCAAAATCAAGCACAGTTGGGACGTTTGGGGAAAATTGTGAAGGATTTTCCAAACCGGGCAAAATTTGAAAAAAACGACAGGGCCGGTAGTGTCGAAAAAGTCAAAAATTGGGATTTTCCCAAATTTTTGCTAAAAGGGGCCAGGGGGCGGGCTGATTGAAAAACGGGCAAAATCAAGCACAGTTGGGGCGTTGTGTGAAAATTGTGAAGGATTTTCCAAACCGGGCAAAATTTGAAAAAAAAGACAGGGCCGGTAGTGTCGAAAAAGTCAAAAATGGGGATTTTCACAAAATTTGCTTAAAGAGGCCAGAGGGGGGGGCTGAGTGAAAAACGAGCAAAATCAAGCACAGTTGGGGCGTTTTGTGAAAATTGTGAAGGATTTTCCATAGTGGGCAAAAATTGAAAAAAACGACAGGGCCGGTAGTGTCGAAAAAGTCAAAAATGGGGATTTTCCCAAACCTTGCTAAAAGGGGCCAGGGGGGCGGGCTGAGTCAGAAAGGAGCAAAATCAAGCACAGTTGGGGCGTTGTGTGAAAATTGTGAAGGATTTTCCAAAGTGGGCAAAAATTGAAAAAAACGACAGGGCCGGTAGTGTCGAAAAAGTCAAAAATGCGGATTTTCCCAAACCTTGCTAAAAGGGGCCAGGGGGGCGGACTGAGTCAGAAATGAGCAAAATCTAGCACAGTTGTTGCGTTTTGAAAAAATTGTGAAGGATTTTCCAAACCGGGCAAAATTTGAAAAAAACGACAGGTCCGGTAGTGTCGAAAAAGTCAAAAATGGGGATTTTCCCAAATTTCTGCTAAAAGGGGCCAGGGGGCGGGCTGATTGAAAAACGAGCAAAATCAAGCACAGTTGGGGCGTTTTGTGAAAATTGTGAAGGATTTTCCAAACCGGGCAAAATTTGAAAAAAAGACAGGGCCGGTAGTGTCGAAAAAGTCAAAAATGGGGATTTTCCCAAACCTTGCTAAAAGGTGCCAGGGGGCGGACTTAGTCAGAAAGGAGCAAAATCAAGCACAGTTGGGGCGTTTTGGGAAAATTGTGAAGGATTTTCCAAACCGGGTAAAATTTGAAAAAAAAGACAGGGCCGGTAGTGTCAAAAAAGTCAAAAATGGGGATTTTCCCAAACCTTGCTAAAAGGGGCCAGGGGGGCGGACTGAGTCAGAAATGAGCAAAATCTAGCACAGTTGTGGCGTTTTGAAAAAATTGTGAAGGATTTTCCAAACCGGGCAAAATTTGAAAAAAACGACAGGTCCGGTAGTGTCGAAAAAGTCAAAAATGGGGATTTTCCCAAATTTTTGCTAAAAGGGGCCAGGGGGCGGGCTGATTGAAAAACGAGCAAAATCAAGCACAGTTGGGGCGTTTTGTGAAAATTGTGAAGGATTTTCCAAACCGGGCAAAATTTGAAAAAAAGACAGGGCCGGTAGTGTCGAAAAAGTCAAAAATGGGGATTTTCCCAAATTTTTGCTAAAAGGGGCCAGGGGGCGGGCTTATTGAAAAACGAGCAAAATCAAGCACAGTTGGGGCGTTTTGTGAAAATTGTGAAGGATTTTCCAAACCGGGCAAAATTTGAAAAAAAGACAGGGCCGGTAGTGTCGAAAAAGTCAAAAATGGGGATTTTCCCAAACCTTGCTAAAAGGTGCCAGGGGGCGGACTGAGTCAGAAAGGAGCAAAATCAAGCACAGTTGGGGCGTTTTGGGAAAATTGTGAAGGATTTTCCAAACCGGGTAAAATTTGAAAAAAAAGACAGGGCCGGTAGTGTCGAAAAAGTCAAAAATGGGGATTTTCACAAAATTTGCTTAAAGAGGCCAGAGGGGGGGGCTGAGTGAAAAACGAGCAAAATCAAGCACAGTTGGGGCGTTTTGTGAAAATTGTGAAGGATTTTCCAAACCGGGCAAAATTTGAAAAAAACGACAGGGCCGGTAGTGTCGAAAAAGTCAAAAATGGGGATTTTCCCAAACCTTGCTAAAAGGGGCCAGGGGGGCGGGCTGAGTCAGAAAGGAGCAAAATCAAGCACAGTTGGGGCGTTGTGTGAAAATTGTGAAGGATTTTCCAAAGTGGGCAAAAATTGAAAAAAACGACAGGGCCGGTAGTGTCGAAAAAGTCAAAAATGCGGATTTTCCCAAACCTTGCTAAAAGGGGCCAGGGGGGCGGACTGAGTCAGAAATGAGCAAAATCTAGCACAGTTGTGGCGTTTTTAAAAAATTGTGAAGGATTTTCCAAACCGGGCAAAATTTGAAAAAAAACGACAGGTCCGGTAGTGTCGAAAAAGTCAAAAATGGGGATTTTCCAAAACCTTACTAAAAGGGGCCTGGGGGGCGGACTAAGTAAGAAAGGAGCAAAATCAAGCACAGTTTGGACGTTTTGGGAAAATTGTGAAGGATTTTCCAAACCGGGCAAAATTTGAAAAAAACGACAGGGCCGGTAGTGTCGAAAAAGTCAAAAATTGGGATTTTCCCAAATTTTTGCTAAAAGGGGCCAGGGGGCGGGCTGATTGAAAAATGAGCAAAATCAAGCACAGTTGGGACGTTGTGTGAAAATTGTGAAGGATTTTCCAAACCGGGTAAAATTTGAAAAAAAAGACAGGGCCGGTAGTGTCGAAAAAGTCAAAAATGCGGATTTTCCCAAATTTTTGCTAAAAGAGGCTAGGTGGCGGGCTTATTGAAAAACGAGCAAAATCAAGCACAGTTGGGGCGTTTTGTGAAAATTGTGAAGGATTTTCCAAACCGGGTAAAATTTGAAAAAAAAGACAGGGCCGGTAGTGTCGAAAAAGTCAAAAATGCGGATTTTCCCAAATTTTTGCTAAAAGAGGCTAGGTGGCGGGCTTATTGAAAAACGAGCAAAATCAAGCACAGTTGGGGCGTTTTGTGAAAATTGTGAAGGATTTTCCAAACCGGGTAAAATTTGAAAAAAAAGACAGGGCCGGTAGTGTCGAAAAAGTCAAAAATGGGGATTTTCCCAAACCTTGCTAAAAGGGGCCAGGGGGGCGGACTGAGTCAGAAAGGAGCAAAATCAAGCACAGTTGGGGCGTTTTGGGAAAATTGTGAAGGATTTTCCAAACCGGGCAAAATTTGAAAGAAACGACAGTGCCGGTAGTGTCGAAAACGTCAAAAATGGGGATTTTCCCAAACTTTGCTTAAAGAGGCCAGAGGGGGGGGCTGGGTGAAAAAGGAGCAAAATCAAGCACAGTTGAGGCGTTTTGTGAAAATTGTGAAGGATTTTCCAAAGTGGGCAAAAATTGAAAAAAAAGACAGGTCCGGTAGTGTCGAAAAAGTCAAAAATTGGGATTTTCACAAACTTTGCTTAAAGAGGCCAGAGGGGGGGGCTGGGTGAAAAAGGAGCAAAATCAAGCACAGTTGGGGCGTTTTGTGAAAATTGTGAAGGATTTTCCAAAGTGGGCAAAAATTGAAAAAAACGACAGGGCCGGTAGTGTCGAAAAAGTCAAAAATGGGGATTTTCCCAAATCCTTGCTAAAAGGGGCCAGGGGGGCGGGCTGAGTGAGAAAGGAGCAAAATCAAGCACAGTTGGGGCGTTTTGAGAAAATTGTGAAGGACTTTCCAAACCGGGCAAAATTTGAAAAAAACGACAGGGCCGGTAGTGTCGAAAAAGTCAAAAATGGGGATTTTCCCAAACCTTGCTAAAAGGGGCCAGGGGGGCGGGCTGAGTCAGAAAGGAGCAAAATCAAGCACAGTTGGGGCGTTGTGTGAAAATTGTGAAGGATTTTCCAAAGTGGGCAAAAATTGAAAAAAACGACAGGGCCGGTAGTGTCGAAAAAGTCAAAAATGCGGATTTTCCCAAACCTTGCTAAAAGGGGCCAGGGGGGCGGACTGAGTCAGAAATGAGCAAAATCTAGCACAGTTGTGGCGTTTTTAAAAAATTGTGAAGGATTTTCCAAACCGGGCAAAATTTGAAAAAAAACGACAGGTCCGGTAGTGTCGAAAAAGTCAAAAATGGGGATTTTCCAAAACCTTACTAAAAGGGGCCTGGGGGGCGGACTAAGTAAGAAAGGAGCAAAATCAAGCACAGTTGGGACGTTTTGGGAAAATTGTGAAGGATTTTCCAAACCGGGCAAAATTTGAAAAAAACGACAGGGCCGGTAGTGTCGAAAAAGTCAAAAATTGGGATTTTCCCAAATTTTTGCTAAAAGGGGCCAGGGGGCGGGCTGATTGAAAAATGAGCAAAATCAAGCACAGTTGGGACGTTGTGTGAAAATTGTGAAGGATTTTCCAAACCGGGTAAAATTTGAAAAAAAAGACAGGGCCGGTAGTGTCGAAAAAGTCAAAAATGCGGATTTTCCCAAATTTTTGCTAAAAGAGGCTAGGTGGCGGGCTTATTGAAAAACGAGCAAAATCAAGCACAGTTGGGGCGTTTTGTGAAAATTGTGAAGGATTTTCCAAACCGGGTAAAATTTGAAAAAAAAGACAGGGCCGGTAGTGTCGAAAAAGTCAAAAATGGGGATTTTCCCAAACCTTGCTAAAAGGGGCCAGGGGGGCGGACTGAGTCAGAAAGGAGCAAAATCAAGCACAGTTGGGGCGTTTTGGGAAAATTGTGAAGGATTTTCCAAACCGGGCAAAATTTGAAAGAAACGACAGTGCCGGTAGTGTCGAAAACGTCAAAAATGGGGATTTTCCCAAACTTTGCTTAAAGAGGCCAGAGGGGGGGGCTGGGTGAAAAAGGAGCAAAATCAAGCACAGTTGAGGCGTTTTGTGAAAATTGTGAAGGATTTTCCAAAGTGGGCAAAAATTGAAAAAAAAGACAGGTCCGGTAGTGTCGAAAAAGTCAAAAATTGGGATTTTCACAAACTTTGCTTAAAGAGGCCAGAGGGGGGGGCTGGGTGAAAAAGGAGCAAAATCAAGCACAGTTGGGGCGTTTTGTGAAAATTGTGAAGGATTTTCCAAACCGGGTAAAATTTGAAAAAAAAGACAGGGCCGGTAGTGTCGAAAAAGTCAAAAATGGGGATTTTCCCAAACCTTACTAAAAGGGGCCAGGGGGGCGGGCTGAGTGAGAAAGGAGCAAAATCAAGCACAGTTGGGGCGTTGTGTGAAAATTGTGAAGGATTTTCCAAACCGGGCATAAATTGAAAAAAAAGACAGGTCCGGTAGTGTCGAAAAAGTCAAAAATTGGGATTTTCACAAACTTTGCTTAAAGAGGCCAGAGGGGGGGGCTGGGTGAAAAAGGAGCAAAATCAAGCACAGTTGGGGCGTTTTGAGAAAATTGTGAAGGATTTTCCAAACCGGGCAAAATTTGAAAAAAACGACAGGGCCGGTAGTGTCGAAAAAGTCAAAAATGGGGATTTTCCCAAACCTTGCTAAAAGGGGCCAGGGGGGCGGGCTGAGTCAGAAAGGAGCAAAATCAAGCACAGTTGGGGCGTTGTGTGAAAATTGTGAAGGATTTTCCAAAGTGGGCAAAAATTGAAAAAAACGACAGGGCCGGTAGTGTCGAAAAAGTCAAAAATGCGGATTTTCCCAAACCTTGCTAAAAGGGGCCAGGGGGGCGGACTGAGTCAGAAATGAGCAAAATCTAGCACAGTTGTGGCGTTTTTAAAAAATTGTGAAGGATTTTCCAAACCGGGCAAAATTTGAAAAAAAACGACAGGTCCGGTAGTGTCGAAAAAGTCAAAAATGGGGATTTTCCAAAACCTTACTAAAAGGGGCCTGGGGGGCGGACTAAGTAAGAAAGGAGCAAAATCAAGCACAGTTGGGACGTTTTGGGAAAATTGTGAAGGATTTTCCAAACCGGGCAAAATTTGAAAAAAACGACAGGGCCGGTAGTGTCGAAAAAGTCAAAAATTGGGATTTTCCCAAATTTTTGCTAAAAGGGGCCAGGGGGCGGGCTGATTGAAAAACGAGCAAAATCAAGCACAGTTGGGACGTTGTGTGAAAATTGTGAAGGATTTTCCAAACCGGGTAAAATTTGAAAAAAAAGACAGGGCCGGTAGTGTCGAAAAAGTCAAAAATGCGGATTTTCCCAAATCTTTGCTAAAAGAGGCTAGGTGGCGGGCTTATTGAAAAACGAGCAAAATCAAGCACAGTTGGGGCGTTTTGTGAAAATTGTGAAGGATTTTCCAAACCGGGTAAAATTTGAAAAAAAAGACAGGGCCGGTAGTGTCGAAAAAGTCAAAAATGGGGATTTTCCCAAACCTTGCTAAAAGGGGCCAGGAGGGCGGACTGAGTCAGAAAGGAGCAAAATCAAGCACAGTTGGGGCGTTTTGGGAAAATTGTGAAGGATTTTCCAAACCGGGCAAAATTTGAAAGAAACGACAGTGCCGGTAGTGTCGAAAACGTCAAAAATGGGGATTTTCCCAAACTTTGCTTAAAGAGGCCAGAGGGGGGGGCTGGGTGAAAAAGGAGCAAAATCAAGCACAGTTGAGGCGTTTTGTGAAAATTGTGAAGGATTTTCCAAAGTGGGCAAAAATTGAAAAAAAAGACAGGTCCGGTAGTGTCGAAAAAGTCAAAAATTGGGATTTTCACAAACTTTGCTTAAAGAGGCCAGAGGGGGGGGCTGGGTGAAAAAGGAGCAAAATCAAGCACAGTTGGGGCGTTTTGTGAAAATTGTGAAGGATTTTCTAAACCGGGTAAAATTTGAAAAAAAAGACAGGGCCGGTAGTGTCGAAAAAGTCAAAAATGGGGATTTTCCCAAACCTTGCTAAAAGGTTCCAGGGGGCGGACTGAGTCAGAAAGGAGCAAAATCAAGCACAGTTGGGGCGTTTTGGGAAAATTGTGAAGGATTTTCCAAACCGGGCAAAATTTGAAAAGAACGACAGGGCCGGTAGTGTCGAAAAAGTCAAAAATGGGGATTTTCCCAAATCTTTGCTAAAAGGGGCCAGGGGGGCGGGCTGAATGAGAAACGAGCAAAATCAAGCACAGTTGGGGCGTGTTGTGAAAATTGTGAAGGATTTTCCAAAGTGGGCAAAAATTTTAAAAAACGACAGGGCCGGTAGTGTCGAAAAAGTCAAAAATGGGGATTTTCCCAAACCTTGCTAAAAGGGGCAAGGGGGGCGGACTGAGTCAGAAAGGAGCAAAATCAAGCACAGTTGGGGCGTTGTGTGAAAATTGTGAAGGATTTTCCAAACCGGGCAAAATTTGAAAAGAACGACAGGGCCGGTAGTGTCGAAAAAGTCAAAAATGGGGATTTTCCCAAATCTTTGCTAAAAGGGGCCAGGGGGGCGGGCTGAATGAGAAACGAGCAAAATCAAGCACAGTTGGGGCGTGTTGTGAAAATTGTGAAGGATTTTCCAAAGTGGGCAAAAATTTTAAAAAACGACAGGGCCGGTAGTGTCGAAAAAGTCAAAAATGGGGATTTTCCCAAACCTTGCTAAAAGGGGCAAGGGGGGCGGACTGAGTCAGAATGGAGCAAAATCAAGCACAGTTGGGGCGTTGTGTGAAAATTGTGAAGGATTTTCCAACGTGGGCAAAAATTGAAACAGTTGACTCATTGTGTTCAGAGTAAAATAAGAGCAATGCACAAGCAAGCTACATATAGGGGATCTGTGAGAAGACGTTTTGTATCGAAAGTGTGGTTCACGTGGGGGGATGGACACATTAGCCCGGGAAAGAGCCAGGTTCCCATAACAAACACCTAATTGGTAACTTTGAAGTGTTACACGTTTAGTCTGGAAGGTGTGGTTCACGTAGGGGGAAAGCCACATAAGCACGGGAAAGAGAGGACACATGGTCAGTCTGAAAGGGGGTTCACGTGGGGTGGAGTGTGTGTGTGTGTGTGCGTGCGGGTGCGTGTATGTGCGTGTGTGTGTGTGTGCGTGTAGGTGTGTGAGTGTGCGTGTAGGTGTGTTTGTGTGTGTGTGTGTGCGTGTATGTGTTTGTGTGTGTTAGTGTGTGTGCGCGTGTAGGTGTGTTTGTGTGTGTGTGTGTGCGTGAATGTGTTTGTGTGTGTTAGTGTAGGTGTGTTTGTGTGTGCGTGTGGTGGTGGATTTGTGGTTGTGTACTATCTGATGAATGAACATAATCTAAGGTCACCCATTCATTTCCCATGGCGGTCATTTTTGACCGGGATTACCACAGGTGTTACAAAGTTGACTAAACAACTCAAAATTCAATGAAAGTAGTGATCAGCAATTGTATATGTTCAAATGCCTAGTGTGGAGGATATCATAAGCCCTTGAGACAGTAAAATGTAAAACACAATATTTATGATTGATCGAAATGGAAATCGGTCAGATTTGACCCGAACACGACAGGAAGGTTAAAACGTCTTTTCTCACCAAGATCATCCAAGTGCACACTGAATCACTTATTCTGTCTGGAAATCCACAAAAAACCCATATAATGCAGAATTCACCACATTGAACTGTTTCTGTTGATAAAACGGCTGTTTTAGCAGCGCTGTTAAGAGAATGTATTACAAACATATTTGTATTGCTTTAATCGTCTTTTCTCACCAAGATCATCCAAATGCACACTGAATCACTTATTCTGTCTGGAAATCCACAAAAAACCCAGATAATGCAGAATTCACCACATTGAACTGTTTCTGTTGATAAAACGGCTGTTTTAGCAGCTCTGTTAAGAGAATGGCTTACAAATAGGTTTTTATGGCTTAATACGTCTTTTCTCACCAAGATCATCCAAATGCACACTGAATCACTTATTCTGTCTGGAAATCCACAAAAAACCCAGATAATGCAGAATTCACCACATTGAACTGTTTCTGTTGATAAAACGGCTGTTTTAGCAGCTCTGTTAAGAGAATGGCTTACAAATAGGTTTTTATGGCTTAAAACGTCTTTTCTCACCAAGATCACACAAAATCACTTATTCTGTCTGGAAATCCACAAAAAACCAAGATAATGCAGGATTCACCACATTGAACTGTTTCTGTTGATAAGACGGCTGTTTTAGCAGCTCTGTTAAGAGAATGTATTACAAACATATTTTTATTGCTTTAATCGTCCTTTCTCACCAAGATCATCCAAATGCACACTGAATCACTTATTCTGTCTGGAAATCCACAAAAAACTCAGATAATATAGGATTCACGACATTGAACTGTTTCTGTTGATAAAACGGCTGTTTTAGCAGCTCTGTTAAGAGAATGTATTACAAACATATTTTTATTGCTTTAATCGTCCTTTCTCACCAAGATCATCCAAATGCACACTGAATCACTTATTCTGTCTGGAAATCCACAAAAAACCCAGATAATGCAGAATTCACCACATTGAACTGTTTCTGTTGATAAAACGGCTGTTTTAGCAGCTCTGTTAAGAGAATGGCTTACAAATAGGTTTTTATGGCTTAAAACGTCTTTTCTCACCAAGATCATCCAAATGCACACTGAATCACTTATTCTGTCTGGAAATCCACAAAAAACCCAGATAATGCAGGATTCACGACATTGAACTGTTTCTGTTGATAAAACGGCTGTTTTAGCAGCTCTGTTAAGAGAATGTATTACAAACATATTTTTATTGCTTTAATCGTCCTTTCTCACCAAGATCATCCAAATGCACACTGAATCACTTATTCTGTCTGGAAATCCACAAAAAACCCAGATAATGCAGAATTCACCACATTGAACTGTTTCTGTTGATAAAACGGCTGTTTTAGCAGCTCTGTTAAGAGAACGTATTACAAACATATTTTTATTGCTTTAATCGTCTTTTCTCACCAAGATCATCCAAATGCACACTGAATCACTTATCCTGTGTGGAAATCCACAAAAAAACCCAGATAATGCAGAATTCACCACATTGAACTGTTTCTGTTGATAAAACGGCTGTTTTAGCAGCTCTATTAAGAGAATGGCTTACAAATAGGTTTTTATGGCTTAAAACGTCTTTTCTCACCAAGATCATCCAAATGCACACTGAATCACTTATTCTGTCTGAAAATCCACAAAAAAATCAGATAATGCAGAATTCACCATATTGAACTGTTTCTGTTGATAAAACAGCGTTTTCAGCAGTTCTGTTAGGAGAATGACTTACAAATATGATTTTATGGCTTAAAACGTCTTTTCTCACCAAGATCACACAAAATCACTTATTCTGTCTGGAAATCCACAAAAAACCCAGATAATGCAGAATTCACCACATTGAACTGTTTCTGTTGATAAAACGGCTGTTTTAGCAGCTCTGTTAAGAGAATGTATTACAAACATATTTTTATTGCTTTAATCGTCTTTTCTCACCAAGATCATCCAAATGCACACTGAATCACTTATTCTGTCTGGAAATCCACAAAAAACCCAGATAATGCAGAATTCACCACATTGAACTGTTTCTGTTGATAAAACGGATGTTTTAGCAGCTCTGTTAAGAGAATGGCTTACAAATAGGTTTTTATGGCTTAATACGTCTTTTCTCACCAAGATCATCCAAATGCACACTGAATCACTTATTCTGTCTGGAAATCCACAAAAAACCCAGATAATGCAGAATTCACCACATTGAACTGTTTCTGTTGATAAAACGGCTGTTTTAGCAGCTCTGTTAAGAGAATGTATTACAAACATATTTTTATTGCTTTAATCGTCTTTTCTCACCAAGATCATCCAAATGCACACTGAATCACTTATTCTGTCTGGAAATCCACAAAAAACCCAGATAATGCAGAATTCACCACATTGAACTGTTTCTGTTGATAAAACGGCTGTTTTAGCAGCTCTGTTAAGAGAATGTATTACAAACATATTTTTATTGCTTTAATCGTCTTTTCTCACCAAGATCATCCAAATGCACACTGAATCACTTATTCTGTCTGGAAATCCAGGAAAAAGCCAATAATGTAAACTCCACCGCATTGAACTGTTTCTGTTGATAAAACAGGGTTTCCAGCAGTTCTGTTAAGAGAATGGCTTACAATTTTTTATGGCTTAAAAACGTCTTTTCTCACCAAGATCATCCAAATGCACACTGAATCACTTATTCTGTTTGGAAATCCACAAAAAACCCAGATAATGCAGAATTCACCACATTGAACTGTTTCTGTTGATAAAACGGCTGTTTTAGCAGCTCTGTTAAGAGAATGGCTTACAAATAGGTTTTTATGGCTTAAAACGTCTTTTCTCACCAAGATCACACAAAATCACTTATTCTGTCTGGAAATCCACAAAAAACCAAGATAATGCAGAATTCACCACATTGAACTGTTTCTGTTGATAAAACGGCTGTTTTAGCAGCTCTATTAAGAGAATGGCTTACAAATAGGTTTTTATGGCTTAAAACGTCTTTTCTCACCAAGATCATCCAAATGCACACTGAATCACTTATTCTGTCTGAAAATCCACAAAAAAATCAGATAATGCAGAATTCACCATATTGAACTGTTTCTGTTGATAAAACAGCGTTTTCAGCAGTTCTGTTAGGAGAATGACTTACAAATATGATTTTATGGCTTAAAACGTCTTTTCTCACCAAGATCACAGAAAATCACTTATTCTGTCTGGAAATCCACAAAAAGCCCAGATAATGCAGAATTCACCACATTGAACTGTTTCTGTTGATAAAACGGCTGTTTTAGCAGCTCTGTTAAGAGAATGACTTACAAATATGATTTTATGGCTTAAAACGTCTTTTCTCACCAAGATCACACAAAATCACTTATTCTGTCTGGAAATCCACAAAAAACCCAGATAATGCAGGATTCACGACATTCAACTGTTTCTGTTGATAAAACGGCTGTTTTAGCAGCTCTGTTAAGAGAATGTATTACAAACATATTTTTATTGCTTTAATCGTCCTTTCTCACCAAGATCATCCAAATGCACACTGAATCACTTATTCTGTCTGGAAATCCAGGAAAAAGCCAATAATGTAAACTCCACCGCATTGAACTGTTTCTGTTGATAAAACAGGGTTTCCAGCAGTTCTGTTAAGAGAATGGCTTACAATTTTTTATGGCTTAAAAACGTCTTTTCTCACCAAGATCATCCAAATGCACACTGAATCACTTATTCTGTTTGGAAATCCACAAAAAACCCAGATAATGCAGAATTCACCACATTGAACTGTTTCTGTTGATAAAACGGCTGTTTTAGCAGCTCTGTTAAGAGAATGGCTTACAAATAGGTTTTTATGGCTTAAAACGTCTTTTCTCACCAAGATCACACAAAATCACTTATTCTGTCTGGAAATCCACAAAAAACCAAGATAATGCAGGATTCACCACATTGAACTGTTTCTGTTGATAAAACGGCTGTTTTAGCAGCTCTGTTAAGATAATGGCTTACAAATAGGTTTTTATGGCTTAAAACGTCTTTTCTCACCAAGATCATCCAAATGCACACTGAATCACTTATTCTGTCTGGAAATCCACAAAAAGCCCAGATAATGCAGAATTCACCACATTGAACTGTTTCTGTTGATAAAACGGCTGTTTTAGCAGCTCTGTTAAGAGAATGACTTACAAATATGATTTTATGGCTTAAAACGTCTTTTCTCACAAAGATCACACAAAATCACTTATTCTGTCTGGAAATCCACAAAAAACCCAGATAATGCAGAATTCACCACATTGAACTGTTTCTGTTGATAAAACGGCTGTTTTAGCAGCTCTGTTAAGAGAATGGCTTACAAATAGGTTTTTATGGCTTAAATTGTCTTTTCTCACCAAGATCATGCAATTGCACACTGAATCACTTATTCTGTCTGGAAATCCACAAAAAACCCAGATAATGCAGAATTCACCACATTGAACTGTTTCTGTTGATAAAACGGCTGTTTTAGCAGCTCTGTTAAGAGAATGGCTTACAAATAGGTTTTTATGGCTTAAATTGTCTTTTCTCACCAAGATCATGCAATTGCACACTGAATCACTTATTCTGTCTGGGAATGGAGAAAAAATGTACATAATGCAGAATTCACCACATTGAATTGTTTCTGTTGATAAAACAGCCTTTCCAGCAGTTCTTGAGAGAATGGCTTACAAATAGGTTTTTATGGCTTAAAACGTCTTTTCTCACCAAGATAACCCCAACCCTAACCCTAACCCTAACCCTCATCCAGTTGGGGCGTTATGTGAAAATTGTGAAGGATTTTCCAAACTGGGCAAAATTTAAAAGAGTGTCGGAAATGTCATAAATGGGGAAGGGTGGGCGATTGTCCCAAACCTTGCTAAAAGGGGCCGGAGGGCGGGATGAGTGAAAAACGAACTAAATCAAGCACAGTTGGGGCGTTTTGTGAAAATTGTGAAGGATTTTCCAAAGTGGGTAAAAATTAAATAAAACGAAAGGGCCGGTAGTGTCGAAAAAGTCAAAAATGGGGATTTTCCCAAAACTTGCTAAAAGGGGCCAGGGGGGCGGGCAGAGTCAGAACGGAGCAAAATCAAGCACAGTTGGGGTGTTTTGTGAAAATTGTGAAGGATTTTCCAAAGTGGGCAAAATTTTTTAAAGGCGACAGGGCCGGTAGTGTCGAAAAAGTCAAAAATGGGGATTTTCCCAAACCTTGCAAAAAGGGGCCGGGGGGCGGCCTCAGTGAAAAACGAGCAAAATCAAGCACATTTGGGGCGTTTTGTGAAAATTGTGAAGGATTTTCCAAAGTGGGCAAAAATGTTAAAAGGCCACACGGATGGTAGTGTCGAAAAAGTCAAAAATGGGGGTTTTCCCAAAACTTGCTAAAAGTGGCCGGGGGGCGGGATGAGTGAAAAATGAGCAAAATCAAGCACAGTTGGGGCGTTTTGTGAAAATTGTGAAGGATTTTCCAAAGTGGGCAAAAATTTTAAAAGGTGACAGGGCCGGTAGTGTCGAAAAAGTCAAAAATGGGGATTTTCCCAAAACCTGCTAAAAGTGGCCGGGGGGCGGGATGAGTGAAAAATTAGCAAAATCAAGCAATGTTGGGGCGCTTTGTGAAAATTGTGAAGGATTTTCCAAAGTTGGCAAAAATTTAAAAAAACGACAGGGCCGTTACTGTCGAAAAAGTCAAAAATGGGAATTTTCCCAACGCTTGCTAAAAGGGGCCAGGGGGGCGGGTTGATTGAAACACGAGCAAAGTAATGCACAGTTGGTGCGTTTTGTGAAAATTGTAAAGGATTTTCCAAAGTGGGCAAAAATTTTTAAAAGGCGACAGGGCCGGTAGTGTCGAAAAAATCAAAAATGGGGATTTTCCCAAAACTTGCTAAAAGTGGCCGGGGGGCGGGATGAGTTAGCAAAATCAAGCACAGTTGATGTGTAATGTGAAAATTGTGAAGGATTTTCCAAAGTGGGCAAAAATTGAATAAAACGACAGGTCCGGTAGTGTCGAAAATATCAAAAATGGGGATTTTCCCAAAACTTGCTAAAAGTGGCCGGGGGACGGGCTGAGTGAAAAACGAGCAAAATCAAGCACAGTTGGGGCGTTTTGTATAAATTGTGAAGGATTTTCCAAAGTGGGCAAAAATGTTATAAGGCCTCAGGGCCGGTAATGTCGAAAAAGTCAAAAATGGGGATTTTCCCAAAACTTGCTAAAAGTGGCCGGGGGGCGGGATGAGTTAGCAAAATCAAGCACAGTTGATGTGTAATGTGAAAATTGTGAAGGATTTTCCAAAGTGGGCAAAAATTGAATAAAACGACAGGTCCGGTAGTGTCGAAAATATCAAAAATGGGGATTTTCCCAAAACTTGCTAAAAGTGGCCAGGGGACGGGCTGAGTGAAAAACGAGCAAAATCAAGCACAGTTGGGGCGTTTTGCATAAATTGTGAAGGATTTTCCAAAGTGGGCAAAAATGTTATAAGGCCACAGGGCCGGTAGTGTCGAAAAAGTCAAAAATGGGGATTTTCCCAAAACTTGCTAAAAGTGGCCGGGGGGCGGGATGAGTGAAAAACGAGCAAAATCAAGCACAGTTGGGTCGTTTTGTGAAAATTGTGAAGGATTTTCCAAAGTGGGCAAAAATTTTAAAAGGTGACAGGGCCGGTAGTGTCGAAAAAGTCAAAAATGGGGATTTTCCCCAAAACCTGCTAAAAGTGGCCGGGGGGCGGGATTAATGAAAAATTAGCAAAATCAAGCAATGTTGGGGCGCTTTGTGAAAATTGTGAAGGATTTTCCAAAGTTGGCAAAAATTTTAAAAAACGACAGGGCCGTTACTGTCGAAAAAGTCAAAAATGGGAATTTTCCCAAAGCTTGCTAAAAGGGGCCAGGGGGGCGGGTTGATTGAAAAATGAGCAAAATCAAGCACAGTTGGGGCGTTTTGTGAAAATTGTGAAGGATTATCCAAAGTGGGCAAACATTTTTAAAGGCGACAGGGCCGGTAAGTGTCGAAAAAGTCAAAAATGGGGATTTTCCCAAAACTTGCTAAAAGTGGCCGGGGGGCGGGATGAGTTAGCAAAATCAAGCACAGTTGATGTGTAATGTGAAAATTGTGAAGGATTTTCCAAAGTGGGCAAAAATTTAATAAAACGACACGGCCGGTAGTGTCGAAAATGTCAAAAATGGGGATTTTCCCAAAACTTGCTAAAAGTGGCCAGGAGGCGGGATGAGTGAGCAAAATCAAGCACAGTTGATGTGTAATGTGAAAACTGTGAAGGATTTTCCAAACCAGGCAAAAATTGAAAAAAACGACATGTCCGGTAGTGTCGAAAATGTCAAAAATGGGGATTTTCCCAAAACTTGCTAAAAGTGGCCGGGGGACGGGCTGAGTGAAAAACGAGCAAAATCAAGCACAATTGGGGCGTTTTGTGAAAATTGTGAAGGATTTTCCAACGTGGGCAAAAATGTTAAAAGGCCACAGGGACGGTAGTGTCGAAAAAGTCAAAAATGGGGATATTCCCAAAACTTGCTAAAAGTGGCCGGGGGGGCGGGATGAGTGAAAAATGAGCAAAATCAAGCACAGTTGGGGCGTTTTGTGAAAATTGTGAAGGATTTTCCAAAGTGGGCAAAAATTTTAAAAGGTGACAGGGCCGGTAGTGTCGAAAAAGTCAAAAATGGGGATTTTCCCAAAACCTGCTAAAAGTGGCCGGGGGGGGGGGGGGGGGGGGGTATGAGTGAGCAAAATCAAGCACAGTTGATGTGTAATGTGAAAATTGTGAAGGATTTTCCAAACCAGGCAAAAATTGAAAAAAACAACAGGGCCGGTAGTGTCGAAAAAGTCAAAAATGCGGATTTTCCCAAACCTTGCAAAAAGGGGCCGGGGGGCGGGCTCAGTGAAAAACAAGCAAAATCAAGCACATTTGGGGCGTTTTGTGAAAATTGGGAAGGATTTTCCAAAGTGGGCAAAATTTGAAAAAAACGACAGGTCCGGTAGTGTCGAAAAAGTCAAAAATGGGGATTTTCCCAAACCTTGCTAAAAGGGGCCAGGGGGGCGGGCTGAGAGAGAAAGGAGCAAAATCAAGCACAGTTGGGGTATTTATTAAAAATTGTGAAGGATTTTCCAAAGCGGGCAAAAATGTTAAAAGTCGAAAGGGCCGGTAGTGTCGAAAAAGTCAAAAATGGGGATTTTCCCAAAACTTGCTAAAAGTGGCCGGGGGGCGGGATGAGTGAGCAAAATCAAACACAGTTGATGTGTAATGTGAAAATTGTGAAGGATTTTCCAAACCAGGCAAAAATTGAATAAAACGATAGGGCCGGTAGTGTCGAAAATGTCAAAAATGGGGATTTTCCCAAAACTTGCTAAAAGTGGCCGGGGGGCGGGCTGAGTGAAAAACGAGCAAAATCAAGCACAGTTGGGGCGTTTTGTGAAAATTGTGAAGGATTTTCCAAAGTGGGCAAAAATGTTAAAAGGCGACAGGGCCGGTAGTGTCGAAAAAGTCAAAAATGGGGATTTACCCAAAACCTGCTAAAAGTGGCCGGGGGGCGGGATGAGTGAAAAATTAGCAAAATCAAGCACAGTTGGGGCGTTTTGTGAAAATTGTGAAGGATTTTCCTTAGTTGGCAAAAATTTAAAAAAACGACAGGGCCGTTAGTGTCGAAAAAGTCAAAAATAGGAATGTTCCCAAACCTTGCTAAAAGGGGCCAGGGGGGCGGGCTGAGTGAAAAACTAGCAAAATCAAGCACAGTTGGGGCGTTTTGTATAAATTGTGAAGGATTTTCCAAAGTGGGCAAAAATGTTATAAGGCCACAGGGCCGGTAGTGTCGAAAAAGTCAAAAATGGGGATTTTCCCAAAACTTGCTAAAAGTGGCCGGGGGGCGGGATGAGTGAAAAACGAGCAAAATCAAGCACAGTTGGGGCGTTTTGTGAAAATTGTGAAGGATTTTCCAAAGTGGGCAAAAATTTTAAAAGGTGACAGGGCCGGTAGTGTCGAAAAAGTCAAAAATGGGGATTTTCCCAAAACCTGCTAAAAGGGGCCAGGGGGGCGGGCTGAGAGAGAAAGGAGCAAAATCAAGCACAGTTTGGGTATTTTGTGAAAATTGTGAAGGATTTTCCAAAGTGGGCAAAAATTTTAAAAGGCCACAGGGCCGGTAGTGTCGAAAAAGTCAAAAATGGGGATTTTCCCAAAACTTGCTAAAAGTGGCCGGGGGGCGGGATGAGTGAGCAAAATCAAGCACAGTTGATGTGTAATGTGAAAATTGTGAAGGATTTTCCAAACCAGGCAAAAATTGAAAAAAACGACAGGGCCGGTAGTGTCGAAAAAGTCAAAAATGGGGATTTTCCCAAACCTTGCTAAAAGGGGCCAGGGGGGCGGGATGAGTGAGAAAGGAGCAAAATCAAGCACAGTTTGGGTATTTTGTGAAAATTGTGAAGGATTTTCCAAAGTGGGCAAAAATGTTAAAAGGCCACAGGGCCGGTAGTGTCGAAAAAGTCAAAAATGGGGATTTTCCCAAAACCTGCTAAAAGTGGCCGTGGGGCGGGATTAGTGAAAAACGAGCAAAATCAAGCACAGTTGGGGCGTTTTGTGAAAATTGTGAAGGATTTTCAAAGTTGGCAAAAATTTCAAAAAACGACAGGGCCGTTAGTGTCGAAAAAGTCAAAAATGGGAATTTTCCCAAACCTTGCTAAAAGGGGCCAGGGGGGCGGGCTGATTGAAACACGTGCAAAATCAAGCACATTTGGGGCGTTTTGTGAAAATTGTGAAGGATTTTCCAAAGTGGGCAAAAATGTTAAAAGGCCACAGGGACGGTAGTGTCGAAAAAGTCAAAAATGGGGATTTTCCCAAACCTTGCTGAAAGTGGCCAGGGGGGCGGGATGAGTGAAACACGAGCAAAATCAAGCACAGTTGGGGCGTTTTGTGAAAATTGTGAAGGATTTTCCAAAGTTGGCAAAAATTTAAAAAAACGACAGGGCCGTTAGTGTCGAAAAAGTCAAAAATGGGAATTTTCCCAAACCTTGCTAAAAGGGGCCAGGGGGGCGGGCTGAGTGAAACACGAGCAAAATCAAGCACAGTTTGGGATTTTTGTGAAAATTGTGAAGGATTTTCCAAAGTGGGCAAAAATTTTAAAAGGTGACAGGGCCGGTAGTGTCGAAAAAGTCAAAAATGGGGATTTTCCCAAAACCTGCTAAAAGGGGCCAGGGGGGCGGGATGAGTGAGAAAGGAGCAAAATAAAGCACAGTTTGGGTATTTTGTGAAAATTGTGAAGGATTTTCCAAAGTGGGCAAAAATTTTAAAAGGCCACAGGGCCGGTAGTGTCGAAAAAGTCAAAAATGGGGATTTTCCCAAAACTTGCTAAAAGTGGCCGGGAGGCGGGATGAGTGAGCAAAATCAAGCACAGTGTATGTTTAATGTGAAAATTGTGAAGGATTTTCCAAACCAGGCAAAAATTGAAAAAAACGACAGGGCCGGTAGTGTCGAAAAAGTCAAAAATGGGGATTTTCCCAAACCTTGCTAAAAGGGGCCAGGGGGGCGGGATGAGTGAGAAAGGAGCAAAATCAAGCACAGTTTGGGTATTTTGTGAAAATTGTGAACGATTTTCCAAAGTGGGCAAAAATTTTAAAAGGTGACAGGGCCGGTAGTGTCGAAAAAGTCAAAAATGGTAATTTTCCCAAACCTTGCGAAAAGGGGCCAGGGGGGCGGGCTGATTGAAACACGTGCAAAATCAAGCACATTTGGGGTGTTTTGTGAAAATTGTGAAGGATTTTCCAAAGTGGGCAAAAATTTTAAAAGTCGACAGGGCCGGTAGTGTCGAAAAAGTCAAAAATGGGGATTTTCCCAAAACCTGCTAAAAGGGGCCAGGGGGCGGGCTGATTGAAACACGTGAGAAATCAAGCACATTTGGGGTGTTTTGTGAAAATTGTGAAGGATTTTCCAAAGTGGGCAAAAATGTTAAAAGTCGACAGGGCCGGTAGTGTCGAAAACGTCAAAAATGGGGATTTTCCCAAAACCTGCTAAAAGTGGCCGGGGGGCGGGATGAGTGAAAAATTAGAAAAAATCAAGCACAGTTGGGGCGTTTTGTGAAAATTGTGAAGGATTTTCCAAAGTGGGCAAAAATGTAAAAAAACGATAGGGCCGGTAGTGTCGAAAAAGTCAAAAATGGGGATATTCCCAAAACTTGCTAAAAGTGGCCGGGGGGCGGGATGAGTGAAAAATTAGCAAAATCAAGCACAGTTGGGGCGTTTTGTGAAAATTGTGAAGGATTTTCCAAAGTTGGCAAAAATTTAAAAAAACGACAGGGCCGTTAGTGTCGAAAAAGTCAAAAATAGGAATGTTCCCAAACCTTGCTAAAAGGGGCCAGGGGGGCGGGCTGAGTGAAAAACTAGCAAAATCAAGCACAGTTGGGGCGTTTTGTGAAAATTGTGAAGGATTTTCAAAGTTGGCAAAAATTTCAAAAAACGACAGGGCCGTTAGTGTCGAAAAAGTCAAAAATGGGAATTTTCCCAAACCTTGCTAAAAGGGGCCAGGGGGGCGGGCTGATTGAAACACGTGAGAAATCAAGCACATTTGGGGTGTTTTGTGAAAATTGTGAAGGATTTTCCAAAGTGTGCAAAAATGTTAAAAGTCGACAGGGCCGGTAGTGTCGAAAAAGTCAAAAATGGGGATTTTCCCAAAACCTGCCAAAAGAGGCCGTGGGGCGGGATGTGTGAAAAACGAGCAAAATCAAGCACAGTTGGGGCGTTTTGTGAAAAATGTGAAGGATTTTCCAAAGTTGGCAAAAATTTTAAAAAACGACAGGGCCGTTAGTGTCGAAAAAGTCAAAAATGGGGATTTTCCCAAACCTTGCTAAAAGGGGCCAGGGGGGCGGGATGAGTGAGAAAGGAGCAAAATCAAGCACAGTTTGGGTATTTTGTGAAAATTGTGAAGGATTTTCCAAAGTGGGCAAAAATTTTAAAAGGCCACAGGGCCGGTAGTGTCGAAAAAGTCAAAAATGGGGATTTTCCCAAAACTTGCTAAAAGTGGCCGGGAGGCGGGATGAGTGAGCAAAATCAAGCACAGTTGATGTGTAATGTGAAAATTGTGAAGGATTTTCCAAACCAGGCAAAAATTGAAAAAAACGACAGGGCCGGTAGTGTCGAAAAAGTCAAAAATGGGGATTTTCCCAAACCTTGCTAAACGGGGCCAGGGAGGCGGGCTGAGTGAAACACGAGCAAAATGAAGCACAGTTGGGGTGTTTTGTGAAAATTGTGAAGGATTTTCCAAAGTGGGCAAAAATTTTAAAAGGCGACAGGGCCGGTAGTGTCGAAAAAGTCAAAAATGGGGATTTTCCCAAAACCTGCTAAAAATGGCCGGGGGGTGGGATGAGTGAAAAATTAGCAAAATCAAGCACAGTTGGGGCGTTTTGTGAAAATTGTGAAGGATTTTCCAAAGTGGGCAAAAATTTTAAAAGGCGACAGGGCCGGTAGTGTCGAAAAAGTCAAAAATGTGGATTTTCCCAAAACTTGCTAAAAGTGGCCGGGGGGCGGGATGAGTGAAAAACGAGCAAAATCAAGCACAGTTGGGGTATTTTGTGAAAATTGTGAAGGATTTTCCAAAGTGGGCAAAAATTTTAAAAGGTGACAGGGCCGGTAGTGTCGAAAAAGTCAAAAATGGGGATTTTCCCAAAACCTGCTAAAAGGGGCCAGGGGGGCGGGCTGAGAGAGAAAGGAGCAAAATCAAGCACAGTTTGGGTATTTTGTGAAAATTGTGAAGGATTTTCCAAAGTGGGCAAAAATTTTAAAAGGCCACAGGGCCGGTAGTGTCGAAAAAGTCAAAAATGGGGATTTTCCCAAAACTTGCTAAAAGTGGCCGGGGGGCGGGATGAGTGAGCAAAATCAAGCACAGTTGATGTGTAATGTGAAAATTGTGAAGGATTTTCCAAACCAGGCAAAAATTGAAAAAAACGACAGGGCCGGTAGTGTCGAAAAAGTCAAAAATGGGGATTTTCCCAAACCTTGCTAAAAGGGGCCAGGGGGGCGGGATGAGTGAGAAAGGAGCAAAATCAAGCACAGTTTGGGTATTTTGTGAAAATTGTGAAGGATTTTCCAAAGTGGGCAAAAATGTTAAAAGGCCACAGGGCCGGTAGTGTCGAAAAAGTCAAAAATGGGGATTTTCCCAAAACCTGCTAAAAGTGGCCGTGGGGCGGGATTAGTGAAAAACGAGCAAAATCAAGCACAGTTGGGGCGTTTTGTGAAAATTGTGAAGGATTTTCAAAGTTGGCAAAAATTTCAAAAAACGACAGGGCCGTTAGTGTCGAAAAAGTCAAAAATGGGAATTTTCCCAAACCTTGCTAAAAGGGGCCAGGGGGGCGGGCTGATTGAAACACGTGCAAAATCAAGCACATTTGGGGCGTTTTGTGAAAATTGTGAAGGATTTTCCAAAGTGGGCAAAAATGTTAAAAGGCCACAGGGACGGTAGTGTCGAAAAAGTCAAAAATGGGGATTTTCCCAAACCTTGCTGAAAGTGGCCAGGGGGGCGGGATGAGTGAAACACGAGCAAAATCAAGCACAGTTGGGGCGTTTTGTGAAAATTGTGAAGGATTTTCCAAAGTTGGCAAAAATTTAAAAAAACGACAGGGCCGTTAGTGTCGAAAAAGTCAAAAATGGGAATTTTCCCAAACCTTGCTAAAAGGGGCCAGGGGGGCGGGCTGAGTGAAACACGAGCAAAATCAAGCACAGTTTGGGATTTTTGTGAAAATTGTGAAGGATTTTCCAAAGTGGGCAAAAATTTTAAAAGGTGACAGGGCCGGTAGTGTCGAAAAAGTCAAAAATGGGGATTTTCCCAAAACCTGCTAAAAGGGGCCAGGGGGGCGGGATGAGTGAGAAAGGAGCAAAATAAAGCACAGTTTGGGTATTTTGTGAAAATTGTGAAGGATTTTCCAAAGTGGGCAAAAATTTTAAAAGGCCACAGGGCCGGTAGTGTCGAAAAAGTCAAAAATGGGGATTTTCCCAAAACTTGCTAAAAGTGGCCGGGAGGCGGGATGAGTGAGCAAAATCAAGCACAGTGTATGTTTAATGTGAAAATTGTGAAGGATTTTCCAAACCAGGCAAAAATTGAAAAAAACGACAGGGCCGGTAGTGTCGAAAAAGTCAAAAATGGGGATTTTCCCAAACCTTGCTAAAAGGGGCCAGGGGGGCGGGATGAGTGAGAAAGGAGCAAAATCAAGCACAGTTTGGGTATTTTGTGAAAATTGTGAACGATTTTCCAAAGTGGGCAAAAATTTTAAAAGGTGACAGGGCCGGTAGTGTCGAAAAAGTCAAAAATGGTAATTTTCCCAAACCTTGCGAAAAGGGGCCAGGGGGGCGGGCTGATTGAAACACGTGCAAAATCAAGCACATTTGGGGTGTTTTGTGAAAATTGTGAAGGATTTTCCAAAGTGGGCAAAAATTTTAAAAGTCGACAGGGCCGGTAGTGTCGAAAAAGTCAAAAATGGGGATTTTCCCAAAACCTGCTAAAAGGGGCCAGGGGGCGGGCTGATTGAAACACGTGAGAAATCAAGCACATTTGGGGTGTTTTGTGAAAATTGTGAAGGATTTTCCAAAGTGGGCAAAAATGTTAAAAGTCGACAGGGCCGGTAGTGTCGAAAAAGTCAAAAATGGGGATTTTCCCAAAACCTGCTAAAAGTGGCCGGGGGGCGGGATGAGTGAAAAATTAGAAAAAATCAAGCACAGTTGGGGCGTTTTGTGAAAATTGTGAAGGATTTTCCAAAGTGGGCAAAAATGTAAAAAAACGATAGGGCCGGTAGTGTCGAAAAAGTCAAAAATGGGGATATTCCCAAAACTTGCTAAAAGTGGCCGGGGGGCGGGATGAGTGAAAAATTAGCAAAATCAAGCACAGTTGGGGCGTTTTGTGAAAATTGTGAAGGATTTTCCAAAGTTGGCAAAAATTTAAAAAAACGACAGGGCCGTTAGTGTCGAAAAAGTCAAAAATAGGAATGTTCCCAAACCTTGCTAAAAGGGGCCAGGGGGGCGGGCTGAGTGAAAAACTAGCAAAATCAAGCACAGTTGGGGCGTTTTGTGAAAATTGTGAAGGATTTTCAAAGTTGGCAAAAATTTCAAAAAACGACAGGGCCGTTAGTGTCGAAAAAGTCAAAAATGGGAATTTTCCCAAACCTTGCTAAAAGGGGCCAGGGGGGCGGGCTGATTGAAACACGTGAGAAATCAAGCACATTTGGGGTGTTTTGTGAAAATTGTGAAGGATTTTCCAAAGTGTGCAAAAATGTTAAAAGTCGACAGGGCCGGTAGTGTCGAAAAAGTCAAAAATGGGGATTTTCCCAAAACCTGCCAAAAGAGGCCGTGGGGCGGGATGTGTGAAAAACGAGCAAAATCAAGCACAGTTGGGGCGTT
This sequence comes from Scomber scombrus, assembly GCF_963691925.1. NCBI lineage: Eukaryota > Metazoa > Chordata > Actinopteri > Scombriformes > Scombridae > Scomber > Scomber scombrus. Next base: position 72,907 of record NW_026910689.1, on the reverse strand, counting down.
TTGTGAAAAATGTGAAGGATTTTCCAAAGTTGGCAAAAATTTTAAAAAACGACAGTGCCGTTAGTGTCGAAAAAGTCAAAAATGGGGATTTTCCCAAACCTTGCTAAAAGGGGCCAGGGGGGCGGGATGAGTGAGAAAGGAGCAAAATCAAGCACAGTTTGGGTATTTTGTGAAAATTGTGAAGGATTTTCCAAAGTGGGCAAAAATTTTAAAAGGCCACAGGGCCGGTAGTGTCGAAAAAGTCAAAAATGGGGATTTTCCCAAAACTTGCTAAAAGTGGCCGGGAGGCGGGATGAGTGAGCAAAATCAAGCACAGTTGATGTGTAATGTGAAAATTGTGAAGGATTTTCCAAACCAGGCAAAAATTGAAAAAAACGACAGGGCCGGTAGTGTCGAAAAAGTCAAAAATGGGGATTTTCCCAAACCTTGCTAAAAGGGGCCAGGGGACGGGATGAGTGAGAAAGGAGCAAAATCAAGCACAGTTTGGGTATTTTGTGAAAATTGTGAAGGATTTTCCAAAGTGGGCAAAAATTTTAAAAGGTGACAGGGCCGGTAGTGTCGAAAAAGTCAAAAATGGGGATTTTCCCAAAACCTGCTAAAAGTGGCCGGGGGGCGGGATGAGTGAAAAATTAGAAAAAATCAAGCACAGTTGGGGCGTTTTGTGAAAATTGTGAAGGATTTTCCAAAGTGGGCAAAAATGTTAAAAAACGATAGGGCCGGTAGTGTCGAAAAAGTCAAAAATGGAGATATTCCCAAAACTTGCTAAAAGTGGCCGGGGGGCGGGATGAGTGAAAAATTAGCAAAATCAAGCACAGTTGGGGCACAGTTGTGAAAATTGTGAAGGATTTTCCAAAGTTGGCAAAAATTTAAAAAAACGACAGGGCCGTTAGTGTCGAAAAAGTCAAAAATAGGAATGTTCCCAAACCTTGCTAAAAGGGGCCAGGGGGGCGGGCTGAGTGAAAAACTAGCAAAATCAAGCACAGTTGGGGCGTTTTGTGAAAATTGTGAAGGATTTTCAAAGTTGGCAAAAATTTCAAAAAACGACAGGGCCGTTAGTGTCGAAAAAGTCAAAAATGGGAATTTTCCCAAACCTTGCTAAAAGGGGCCAGGGGGGCGGGCTGATTGAAACACGTGAGAAATCAAGCACATTTGGGGTGTTTTGTGAAAATTGTGAAGGATTTTCCAAAGTGTGCAAAAATGTTAAAAGTCGACAGGGCCGGTAGTGTCGAAAAAGTCAAAAATGGGGATTTTCCCAAAACCTGCCAAAAGAGGCCGTGGGGCGGGATGTGTGAAAAACGAGCAAAATCAAGCACAGTTGGGGCGTTTTGTGAAAAATGTGAAGGATTTTCCAAAGTTGGCAAAAATTTTAAAAAACGACAGGGCCGTTAGTGTCGAAAAAGTCAAAAATGGGGATTTTCCCAAACCTTGCTAAAAGGGGCCAGGGGGGCGGGATGAGTGAGAAAGGAGCAAAATCAAGCACAGTTTGGGTATTTTGTGAAAATTGTGAAGGATTTTCCAAAGTGGGCAAAAATTTTAAAAGGTGACAGGGCCGGTAGTGTCGAAAAAGTCAAAAATTGGGATTTTCCCAAAACCTGCTAAAAGTGGCCGGGGGGCGGGATGAGTGAAAAATTAGAAAAAATCAAGCACAGTTGGGGCGTTTTGTGAAAATTGTGAAGGATTTTCCAAAGTGGGCAAAAATGTTAAAAAACGATAGGGCCGGTAGTGTCGAAAAAGTCAAAAATGGGGATATTCCCAAAACTTGCTAAAAGTGGCCGGGGGGCGGGATGAGTGAAAAATTAGCAAAATCAAGCACAGTTGGGGCGTTTTGTGAAAATTGTGAAGGATTTTCCAAAGTTGGCAAAAATTTAAAAAAACGACAGGGCCGTTAGTGTCGAAAAAGTCAAAAATAGGAATGTTCCCAAACCTTGCTAAAAGGGGCCAGGGGGGCGGGCTGAGTGAAAAACTAGCAAAATCAAGCACAGTTGGGGCGTTTTGTATAAATTGTGAAGGATTTTCCAAAGTGGGCAAAAATGTTATAAGGCCACAGGGCCGGTAGTGTCGAAAAAGTCAAAAATGGGGATTTTCCCAAAACTTGCTAAAAGTGGCCGGGGGGCGGGATGAGTGAAAAACGAGCAAAATCAAGCACAGTTGGGGCGTTTTGTGAAAATTGTGAAGGATTTGCCAACGTGGGCAAAAATGTTAAAAGGCCACAGGGACGGTAGTGTCGAAAAAGTCAAAAATGGGGATTTTCCCAAAACTTGCTAAAAGTGGCCGGGGGGGCGGGATGAGTGAAAAATGAGCAAATTCAAGCACAGTTGGGGCGTTTTGTGAAAATTGTGAAGGATTTTCCAAAGTGGGCAAAAATTTTAAAAGGTGACAGGGCCGGTAGTGTCGAAAAAGTCAAAAATGGGGATTTTCCCAAAACCTGCTAAAAATGGCCGGGGGGCGGGATGAGTGAAAAATTAGCAAAATCAAGCACAGTTGGGGCGTTTTGTGAAAATTGTGAAGGATTTTCCAAAGTTGGCAAAAATTAAAAAAAAACGACAGGGCCGTTAGTGTCGAAAAAGTCAAAAATGGGAATTTTCCCAAACCTTGCTAAACGGGGCCAGGGAGGCGGGCTGAGTGAAACACAAGCAAAATCAAGCACAGTTGGGGTGTTTTGTGAAAATTGTGAAGGATTTTCCAAAGTGGGCAAAAATTTTAAAAGGCGACAGGGCCGGTAGTGTCGAAAAAGTCAAAAATGGGGATTTTCCCAAAACCTGCTAAAAATGGCCGGGGGGTGGGATGAGTGAAAAATTAGCAAAATCAAGCACAGTTGGGGCGTTTTGTGAAAATTGTGAAGGATTTTCCAAAGTGGGCAAAAATTTTAAAAGGCGACAGGGCCGGTAGTGTCGAAAAAGTTAAAAATGTGGATTTTCCCAAAACTTGCTAAAAGTGGCCGGGGGGCGGGATGAGTGAAAAACGAGCAAAATCAAACACAGTTTGGGCGTTTTGTGAAAATTGTGAAGGATTTTCCAAAGTTGGCAAAAATTCAAAAAAACGACAGGGCCGTTAGGGTCGAAAAAGTCAAAAATAGGAATGTTCCTAAACCTTGCTAAAAGGGGCCAGGGGGGCGGGCTGAGTGAAAAACGAGCAAAATCAAGCACAGTTGGGGCGTTTTGTGAAAATTGTGAAGGATTTTCAAAGTTGGCAAAAATTTCAAAAAACGACAGGGCCGTTAGTGTCGAAAAAGTCAAAAATGGGAATTTTCCCAAACCTTGCTAAAAGGGGCCGGGGGGCGGGCTGATTGAAACACGTGCAAAATCAAGCACATTTGGGGCGTTTTGTGAAAATTGTGAAGGATTTTCCAAAGTGGGCAAAAATTTTAAAAGGTGACAGGGCCGGTAGTTTCGAAAAAGTCAAAAATGGGGATTTTCCCAAAACCTGCTAAAAGTGGCCGGGGGGCGGGATGAGTGAAAAACGAGCAAAATCAAGCACAGTTGGGGCGTTTTGTGAAAATTGTGAAGGATTTTCCAAAGTTGGCAAAATTTTTAAAAAACGACAGGGCCGTTAGTGTCGAAAAAGTCAAAAATGGGGATTTTCCCAAACCTTGCTAAAAGGGGCCAGGGGGGCAGGATGAGTGGGAAAGGAGGAAAATCAAGCACAGTTTGGGTATTTTGTGAAAATTGTGAAGGATTTTCCAAAGTGGGCAAAAATTTTAAAAGGCCACAGGGCCGGTAGTGTCGAAAAAGTCAAAAATGGGGATTTTCCCAAAACCTGCTAAAAGTGGCCTGGGGGCGGGATGAGTGAAAAACGAGCAAAATCAAGCACAGTTGGGGCGTTTTGTGAAAATTGTGAAGGATTTTCCAAAGTGGGCAAAAATGTTAAAAAACGATAGGGCCGGTAGTGTCGAAAAAGTCAAAAATGGGGATATTCCCAAAACTTGCTAAAAGTGGCCGGGGGGCGGGATGAGTGAAAAATTAGCAAAATCAAGCACAGTTGGGGCGTTTTGTGAAAATTGTGAAGGATTTTCCAAAGTTGGCAAAAATTTAAAAAAACGACAGGGCCGTTAGTGTCGAAAAAGTCAAAAATAGGAATGTTCCCAAACCTTGCTAAAAGGGGCCAGGGGGGCGGGCTGAGTGAAAAACTAGCAAAATCAAGCACAGTTGGGGCGTTTTGTGAAAATTGTGAAGGATTTTCAAAGTTGGCAAAAATTTAAAAAAACGACAGGGCCGTTAGTGTCGAAAAAGTCAAAAATGGTAATTTTCCCAAACCTTGCTAAAAGGGGCCAGGGGGGCGGGCTGAGTGAAAAACTAGCAAAATCAAGCACATTTGGGGTGTTTTGTGAAAATTGTGAAGGATTTTCCAAAGTGGGCAAAAATGTTAAAAGTCGACAGGGCCGGTAGTGTCGAAAAAGTCAAAAATGGGGATTTTCCCAAAACCTGCTAAAAGTGGCCGTGGGGCGGGATGTGTGAAAAACGAGCAAAATCAAGCACAGTTGGGGCGTTTTGTGAAAAATGTGAAGGATTTTCCAAAGTGGGCAAAAATGTTAAAAAACGATAGGGCCGGTAGTGTCGAAAAAGTCAAAAATGGGGATATTCCCAAAACTTGCTAAAAGTGGCCGGGGGGCGGGATGAGTGAAAAATTAGCAAAATCAAGCACAGTTGGGGCGTTTTGTGAAAATTGTGAAGGATTTTCCAAAGTTGGCAAAAATTTAAAAAAACGACAGGGCCGTTAGTGTCGAAAAAGTCAAAAATAGGAATGTTCCCAAACCTTGCTAAAAGGGGCCAGGGGGGCGGGCTGAGTGAAAAACTAGCAAAATCAAGCACAGTTGGGGCGTTTTGTGAAAATTGTGAAGGATTTTCAAAGTTGGCAAAAATTTAAAAAAACGACAGGGCCGTTAGTGTCGAAAAAGTCAAAAATGGTAATTTTCCCAAACCTTGCTAAAAGGGGCCAGGGGGGCGGGCTGAGTGAAAAACTAGCAAAATCAAGCACATTTGGGGTGTTTTGTGAAAATTGTGAAGGATTTTCCAAAGTGGGCAAAAATGTTAAAAGTCGACAGGGCCGGTAGTGTCGAAAAAGTCAAAAATGGGGATTTTCCCAAAACCTGCTAAAAGTGGCCGTGGGGCGGGATGTGTGAAAAACGAGCAAAATCAAGCACAGTTGGGGCGTTTTGTGAAAAATGTGAAGGATTTTCCAAAGTTGGCAAAAATTTTAAAAAACGACAGGGCCGTTAGTGTCGAAAAAGTAAAAAATGGGGATTTTCCCAAACCTTGCTAAAAGGGGCCAGGGGGGCGGGATGAGTGAGAAAGGAGCAAAATCAAGCACAGTTTGGGTATTTTGTGAAAATTGTGAAGGATTTTCCAAAGTGGGCAAAAATTTTAAAAGGCCACAGGGCCGGTAGTGTCGAAAAAGTCAAAAATGGGGATTTTCCCAAAACTTGCTAAAAGTGGCCGGGGGGCGGGATGAGTGAGCAAAATCAAGCACAGTTGATGTGTAATGTGAAAATTGTGAAGGATTTTCCAAACCAGGCAAAAATTGAAAAAAACGACAGGGCCGGTAGTGTCGAAAAAGTCAAAAATGGGGATTTTCCCAAACCTTGCTAAAAGGGGCCAGGGGGGCGGGATGAGTGAGAAAGGAGCAAAATCAAGCACAGTTTGGGTATTTTGTGAAAATTGTGAAGGATTTTCCAAAGTGGGCAAAAATGTTAAAAGGCCACAGGGCCGGTAGTGTCGAAAAAGTCAAAAATGGGGATTTTCCCAAAACCTGCTAAAAGTGGCCGTGGGGCGGGATTAGTGAAAAACGAGCAAAATCAAGCACAGTTGGGGCGTTTTGTGAAAATTGTGAAGGATTTTCCAAAGTTGGCAAAAATTTTAAAAAACGACAGGGCCGTTAGTGTCGAAAAAGTCAAAAATGGGAATTTTCCCAAACCTTGCTAAAAGGGGCCAGGGGGGCGGGCTGAGTGAAACACGAGCAAAATCAAGCACAGTTTGGGATTTTTGTGAAAATTGTGAAGGATTTTCCAAAGTGGGCAAAAATTTTAAAAGGTGACAGGGCCGGTAGTGTCGAAAAAGTCAAAAATGGGGATTTTCCCAAAACCTGCTAAAAGGGGCCAGGGGGGCGGGATGAGTGAGAAAGGAGCAAAATCAAGCACAGTTTGGGTATTTTGTGAAAATTGTGAAGGATTTTCCAAAGTGGGCAAAAATTTTAAAAGGCCACAGGGCCGGTAGTGTCGAAAAAGTCAAAAATGGGGATTTTCCCAAAACTTGCTAAAAGTGGCCGGGAGGCGGGATGAGTGAGCAAAATCAAGCACAGTGTATGTTTAATGTGAAAATTGTGAAGGATTTTCCAAACCAGGCAAAAATTGAAAAAAACGACAGGGCCGGTAGTGTCGAAAAAGTCAAAAATGGGGATTTTCCCAAACCTTGCTAAAAGGGGCCAGGGGGGCGGGATGAGTGAGAAAGGAGCAAAATCAAGCACAGTTTGGGTATTTTGTGAAAATTGTGAAGGATTTTCCAAAGTGGGCAAAAATTTTAAAAGGTGACAGGGCCGGTAGTGTCGAAAAAGTCAAAAATGGGGATTTTCCCAAAACCTGCTAAAAGTGGCCGGGGGGCGGGATGAGTGAAAAATTAGAAAAAATCAAGCACAGTTGGGGCGTTTTGTGAAAATTGTGAAGGATTTTCCAAAGTGGGCAAAAATGTTAAAAAACGATAGGGCCGGTAGTGTCGAAAAAGTCAAAAATGGGGATATTCCCAAAACTTGCTAAAAGTGGCCGGGGGGCGGGATGAGTGAAAAATTAGCAAAATCAAGCACAGTTGGGGCGTTTTGTGAAAATTGTGAAGGATTTTCCAAAGTTGGCAAAAATTAAAAAAAACGACAGGGCCGTTAGTGTCGAAAAAGTCAAAAATAGGAATGTTCCCAAACCTTGCTAAAAGGGGCCAGGGGGGCGGGCTGAGTGAAAAACTAGCAAAATCAAGCACAGTTGGGGCGTTTTGTGAAAATTGTGAAGGATTTTCCAAAGTGGGCAAAAATGTTAAAAAAACGACAGGGCCGGTAGTGTCGAAAAAGTCAAAAATGGGGATTTTCCCAAAACCTGCTAAAAGTGGCCGGGGGGTGGGATGAGTGAAAAATTAGAAAAAATCAAGCACAGTTGGGGCGTTTTGTGAAAATTGTGAAGGATTTTCCAAAGTGGGCAAAAATGTTAAAAAACGATAGGGCCGGTAGTGTCGAAAAAGTCAAAAATGGGGATATTCCCAAAACTTGCTAAAAGTGGCCGGGGGGCGGGATGAGTGAAAAATTAGCAAAATCAAGCACAGTTGGGGCGTTTTGTGAAAATTGTGAAGGATTTTCCAAAGTTGGTAAAAATTTAAAAAAACGACAGGGCCGTTAGTGTCGAAAAAGTCAAAAATAGGAATGTTCCCAAACCTTGCTAAAAGGGGCCAGGGGGGCGGGCTGAGTGAAAAACGAGCAAAATCAAGCACAGTTGGGGCGTTTTGTGAAAATTGTGAAGGATTTTCCAAAGTGGGCAAAAATTTTAAAAGGCCACAGGGCCGGTAGTGTCGAAAAAGTCAAAAATGGGGATTTTCCCAAAACTTGCTAAAAGTGGCCGGGAGGCGGGATGAGTGAGCAAAATCAAGCACAGTGTATGTTTAATGTGAAAATTGTGAAGGATTTTCCAAACCAGGCAAAAATTGAAAAAAACGAGAGGGCCGGTAGTGTCGAAAAAGTCAAAAATGGGGATTTTCCCAAACCTTGCTAAAAGGGGCCAGGGGGGCGGGATGAGTGAGAAAGGAGCAAAATCAAGCACAGTTTGGGTATTTTGTGAAAATTGTGAAGGATTTTCCAAAGTGGGCAAAAATTTTAAAAGGTGACAGGGCCGGTAGTGTCGAAAAAGTCAAAAATGGGGATTTTCCCAAAACCTGCTAAAAGTGGCCGGGGGGCGGGATGAGTGAAAAATTAGAAAAAATCAAGCACAGTTAGGGCGTTTTGTGAAAATTGTGAAGGATTTTCCAAAGTGGGCAAAAATGTTAAAAAACGATAGGGCCGGTAGTGTCGAAAAAGTCAAAAATGGGGATATTCCCAAAACTTGCTAAAAGTGGCCGGGGGGCGGGATGAGTGAAAAATTAGCAAAATCAAGCACAGTTGGGGCGTTTTGTGAAAATTGTGAAGGATTTTCCAAAGTTGGTAAAAATTTAAAAAAACGACAGGGCCGTTAGTGTCGAAAAAGTCAAAAATAGGAATGTTCCCAAACCTTGCTAAAAGGGGCCAGGGGGGCGGGCTGAGTGAAAAACGAGCAAAATCAAGCACAGTTGGGGCGTTTTGTGAAAATTGTGAAGGATTTTCCAAAATGGGCAAAAATGTTAAAAGGCCACAGGGCCGGTAGTGTCGAAAAAGTCAAAAATGGGGATTTTCCCAAAACCTGCTAAAAGTGGCCGTGGGGCGGGATGTGTGAAAAACGAGCAAAATCAAGCACAGTTGGGGCGTTTTGTGAAAAATGTGAAGGATTTTCCAAAGTTGGCAAAAATTTTAAAAAACGACAGGGCCGTTAGTGTCGAAAAAGTCAAAAATGGGGATTTTCCCAAACCTTGCTAAAAGGGGCCAGGGGGGCGGGATGAGTGAGAAAAGAGCAAAATCAAGCACAGTTTGGGTATTTTGTGAAAATTGTGAAGGATTTTCCAAAGTGGGCAAAAATTTTAAAAGGCCACAGGGCCGGTAGTGTCGAAAAAGTCAAAAATGGGGATTTTCCCAAAACTTGCTAAAAGTGGCCGGGAGGCGGGATGAGTGAGCAAAATCAAGCACAGTTGATGTGTAATGTGAAAATTGTGAAGGATTTTCCAAAGTTGGTAAAAATTTAAAAAAACGACAGGGCCGGTAGTGTCGAAAAAGTCAAAAATAGGAATGTTCCCAAACCTTGCTAAAAGGGGCCAGGGGGGCGGGCTGAGTGAAAAACGAGCAAAATCAAGCACAGTTGGGGCGTTTTGTGAAAATTGTGAAGGATTTTCCAAAGTGGGCAAAAATTTTAAAAGGCCACAGGGCCGGTAGTGTCGAAAAAGTCAAAAATGGGGATTTTCCCAAAACTTGCTAAAAGTGGCCGGGAGGCGGGATGAGTGAGCAAAATCAAGCACAGTGTATGTTTAATGTGAAAATTGTGAAGGATTTTCCAAACCAGGCAAAAATTGAAAAAAACGAGAGGGCCGGTAGTGTCGAAAAAGTCAAAAATGGGGATTTTCCCAAACCTTGCTAAAAGGGGCCAGGGGGGCGGGATGAGTGAGAAAGGAGCAAAATCAAGCACAGTTTGGGTATTTTGTGAAAATTGTGAAGGATTTTCCAAAGTGGGCAAAAATTTTAAAAGGTGACAGGGCCGGTAGTGTCGAAAAAGTCAAAAATGGGGATTTTCCCAAAACCTGCTAAAAGTGGCCGGGGGGCGGGATGAGTGAAAAATTAGAAAAAATCAAGCACAGTTAGGGCGTTTTGTGAAAATTGTGAAGGATTTTCCAAAGTGGGCAAAAATGTTAAAAAACGATAGGGCCGGTAGTGTCGAAAAAGTCAAAAATGGGGATATTCCCAAAACTTGCTAAAAGTGGCCGGGGGGCGGGATGAGTGAAAAATTAGCAAAATCAAGCACAGTTGGGGCGTTTTGTGAAAATTGTGAAGGATTTTCCAAAGTTGGTAAAAATTTAAAAAAACGACAGGGCCGTTAGTGTCGAAAAAGTCAAAAATAGGAATGTTCCCAAACCTTGCTAAAAGGGGCCAGGGGGGCGGGCTGAGTGAAAAACGAGCAAAATCAAGCACAGTTGGGGCGTTTTGTGAAAATTGTGAAGGATTTTCCAAAGTGGGCAAAAATGTTAAAAAACGATAGGGCCGGTAGTGTCGAAAAAGTCAAAAATGGGGATATTCCCAAAACTTGCTAAAAGTGGCCGGGGGGCGGGATGAGTGAAAAATTAGAAAACATCAAGCACAGTTGGGGCGTTTTGTGAAAATTGTGAAGGATTTTCCAAAGTGGGCAAAAATGTTAAAAAACGATAGGGCCGGTAGTGTCGAAAAAGTCAAAAATGGGGATATTCCCAAAACTTGCTAAAAGTGGCCGGGGGGCGGGATGAGTGAAAAATTAGCAAAATCAAGCACAGTTGGGGCGTTTTGTGAAAATTGTGAAGGATTTTCCAAAGTTGGTAAAAATTTAAAAAAACGACAGGGCCGTTAGTGTCGAAAAAGTCAAAAATAGGAATGTTCCCAAACCTTGCTAAAAGGGGCCAGGGGGGCGGGCTGAGTGAAAAACGAGCAAAATCAAGCACAGTTGGGGCGTTTTGTGAAAATTGTGAAGGATTTTCCAAAGTGGGCAAAAATGTTAAAAGGCCACAGGGCCGGTAGTGTCGAAAAAGTCAAAAATGGGGATTTTCCCAAAACCTGCTAAAAGTGGCCGTGGGGCGGGATGTGTGAAAAACGAGCAAAATCAAGCACAGTTGGGGCGTTTTGTGAAAAATGTGAAGGATTTTCCAAAGTTGGCAAAAATTTTAAAAAACGAAAGGGCCGTTAGTGTCGAAAAAGTCAAAAATGGGGATTTTCCCAAACCTTGCTAAAAGGGGCCAGGGGGGCGGGATGAGTGAGAAAAGAGCAAAATCAAGCACAGTTTGGGTATTTTGTGAAAATTGTGAAGGATTTTCCAAAGTGGGCAAAAATTTTAAAAGGCCACAGGGCCGGTAGTGTCGAAAAAGTCAAAAATGGGGATTTTCCCAAAACTTGCTAAAAGTGGCCGGGAGGCGGGATGAGTGAGCAAAATCAAGCACAGTTGATGTGTAATGTGAAAATTGTGAAGGATTTTCCAAACCAGGCAAAAATTTAAAAAAACGACAGGGCCGGTAGTGTCGAAAAAGTCAAAAATGGGGATTTTCCCAAACCTTGCAAAAAGGGGCAGGGGGCGGCCTCAGTGAAAAACGAGCAAAATCAAGCACATTTGGGGCGTTTTGTGAAAATTGTGAAGGATTTTCCAAAGTGGGCAAAAATGTTAAAAAACGACAGGGCCGGTAGTGTCGAAAAAGTCAAAAATGGGGATTTTCCCAAAACCTGCTAAAAGTGGCCGGGGGGTGGGATGAGTGAAAAATTAGAAAAAATAAAGCACAGTTGGGGCGTTTTGTGAAAATTGTGAAGGATTTTCCAAAGTGGGCAAAAATGTTAAAAAACGATAGGGCCGGTAGTGTCGAAAAGGTCAAAAATGGGGATATTCCCAAAACTTGCTAAAAGTGGCCGGGGGGCGGGATGAGTGAGCAAAATCAAGCACAGTTGATGTGTAATGTGAAAATTGTGAAGGATTTTCCAAACCAGGCAAAAATTGAAAAAAACGACAGGGCCGGTAGTGTCGAAAAAGTCAAAAATGGGGATTTTCCCAAACCTTGCTAAAAGGGGCCAGGGGGGCGGGATGAGTGAGAAAGGAGCAAAATCAAGCACAGTTTGGGTATTTTGTGAAAATTGTGAAGGATTTTCCAAAGTGGGCAAAAATGTTAAAAGGCCACAGGGCCGGTAGTGTCGAAAAAGTCAAAAATGGGGATTTTCCCAAAACCTGCTAAAAGTGGCCGTGGGGCGGGATTAGTGAAAAACGAGCAAAATCAAGCACAGTTGGGGCGTTTTGTGAAAATTGTGAAGGATTTTCCAAAGTTGGCAAAAATTTTAAAAAACGACAGGGCCGTTAGTGTCGAAAAAGTCAAAAATGGGAATTTTCCCAAACCTTGCTAAAAGGGGCCAGGGGGGCGGGCTGAGTGAAACACGAGCAAAATCAAGCACAGTTTGGGATTTTTGTGAAAATTGTGAAGGATTTTCCAAAGTGGGCAAAAATTTTAAAAGGTGACAGGGCCGGTAGTGTCGAAAAAGTCAAAAATGGGGATTTTCCCAAAACCTGCTAAAAGGGGCCAGGGGGGCGGGATGAGTGAGAAAGGAGCAAAATCAAGCACAGTTTGGGTATTTTGTGAAAATTGTGAAGGATTTTCCAAAGTGGGCAAAAATTTTAAAAGGCCACAGGGCCGGTAGTGTCGAAAAAGTCAAAAATGGGGATTTTCCCAAAACTTGCTAAAAGTGGCCGGGAGGCGGGATGAGTGAGCAAAATCAAGCACAGTGTATGTTTAATGTGAAAATTGTGAAGGATTTTCCAAACCAGGCAAAAATTGAAAAAAACGACAGGGCCGGTAGTGTCGAAAAAGTCAAAAATGGGGATTTTCCCAAACCTTGCTAAAAGGGGCCAGGGGGGCGGGATGAGTGAGAAAGGAGCAAAATCAAGCACAGTTTGGGTATTTTGTGAAAATTGTGAAGGATTTTCCAAAGTGGGCAAAAATTTTAAAAGGTGACAGGGCCGGTAGTGTCGAAAAAGTCAAAAATGGGGATTTTCCCAAAACCTGCTAAAAGTGGCCGGGGGGCGGGATGAGTGAAAAATTAGAAAAAATCAAGCACAGTTGGGGCGTTTTGTGAAAATTGTGAAGGATTTTCCAAAGTGGGCAAAAATGTTAAAAAACGATAGGGCCGGTAGTGTCGAAAAAGTCAAAAATGGGGATATTCCCAAAACTTGCTAAAAGTGGCCGGGGGGCGGGATGAGTGAAAAATTAGCAAAATCAAGCACAGTTGGGGCGTTTTGTGAAAATTGTGAAGGATTTTCCAAAGTTGGCAAAAATTAAAAAAAACGACAGGGCCGTTAGTGTCGAAAAAGTCAAAAATAGGAATGTTCCCAAACCTTGCTAAAAGGGGCCAGGGGGGCGGGCTGAGTGAAAAACTAGCAAAATCAAGCACAGTTGGGGCGTTTTGTGAAAATTGTGAAGGATTTTCCAAAGTGGGCAAAAATGTTAAAAAACGACAGGGCCGGTAGTGTCGAAAAAGTCAAAAATGGGGATTTTCCCAAAACCTGCTAAAAGTGGCCGGGGGGTGGGATGAGTGAAAAATTAGAAAAAATCAAGCACAGTTGGGGCGTTTTGTGAAAATTGTGAAGGATTTTCCAAAGTGGGCAAAAATGTTAAAAAACGATAGGGCCGGTAGTGTCGAAAAAGTCAAAAATGGGGATATTCCCAAAACTTGCTAAAAGTGGCCGGGGGGCGGGATGAGTGAAAAATTAGCAAAATCAAGCACAGTTGGGGCGTTTTGTGAAAATTGTGAAGGATTTTCCAAAGTTGGTAAAAATTTAAAAAAACGACAGGGCCGTTAGTGTCGAAAAAGTCAAAAATAGGAATGTTCCCAAACCTTGCTAAAAGGGGCCAGGGGGGCGGGCTGAGTGAAAAACGAGCAAAATCAAGCACAGTTGGGGCGTTTTGTGAAAATTGTGAAGGATTTTCCAAAGTGGGCAAAAATTTTAAAAGGCCACAGGGCCGGTAGTGTCGAAAAAGTCAAAAATGGGGATTTTCCCAAAACTTGCTAAAAGTGGCCGGGAGGCGGGATGAGTGAGCAAAATCAAGCACAGTGTATGTTTAATGTGAAAATTGTGAAGGATTTTCCAAACCAGGCAAAAATTGAAAAAAACGAGAGGGCCGGTAGTGTCGAAAAAGTCAAAAATGGGGATTTTCCCAAACCTTGCTAAAAGGGGCCAGGGGGGCGGGATGAGTGAGAAAGGAGCAAAATCAAGCACAGTTTGGGTATTTTGTGAAAATTGTGAAGGATTTTCCAAAGTGGGCAAAAATTTTAAAAGGTGACAGGGCCGGTAGTGTCGAAAAAGTCAAAAATGGGGATTTTCCCAAAACCTGCTAGAAGTGGCCGGGGGGCGGGATGAGTGAAAAATTAGAAAAAATCAAGCACAGTTAGGGCGTTTTGTGAAAATTGTGAAGGATTTTCCAAAGTGGGCAAAAATGTTAAAAAACGATAGGGCCGGTAGTGTCGAAAAAGTCAAAAATGGGGATATTCCCAAAACTTGCTAAAAGTGGCCGGGGGGCGGGATGAGTGAAAAATTAGCAAAATCAAGCACAGTTGGGGCGTTTTGTGAAAATTGTGAAGGATTTTCCAAAGTTGGTAAAAATTTAAAAAAACGACAGGGCCGTTAGTGTCGAAAAAGTCAAAAATAGGAATGTTCCCAAACCTTGCTAAAAGGGGCCAGGGGGGCGGGCTGAGTGAAAAACGAGCAAAATCAAGCACAGTTGGGGCGTTTTGTGAAAATTGTGAAGGATTTTCCAAAATGGGCAAAAATGTTAAAAGGCCACAGGGCCGGTAGTGTCGAAAAAGTCAAAAATGGGGATTTTCCCAAAACCTGCTAAAAGTGGCCGTGGGGCGGGATGTGTGAAAAACGAGCAAAATCAAGCACAGTTGGGGCGTTTTGTGAAAAATGTGAAGGATTTTCCAAAGTTGGCAAAAATTTTAAAAAACGACAGGGCCGTTAGTGTCGAAAAAGTCAAAAATGGGGATTTTCCCAAACCTTGCTAAAAGGGGCCAGGGGGGCGGGATGAGTGAGAAAAGAGCAAAATCAAGCACAGTTTGGGTATTTTGTGAAAATTGTGAAGGATTTTCCAAAGTGGGCAAAAATTTTAAAAGGCCACAGGGCCGGTAGTGTCGAAAAAGTCAAAAATGGGGATTTTCCCAAAACTTGCTAAAAGTGGCCGGGAGGCGGGATGAGTGAGCAAAATCAAGCACAGTTGATGTGTAATGTGAAAATTGTGAAGGATTTTCCAAAGTTGGTAAAAATTTAAAAAAACGACAGGGCCGTTAGTGTCGAAAAAGTCAAAAATAGGAATGTTCCCAAACCTTGCTAAAAGGGGCCAGGGGGGCGGGCTGAGTGAAAAACGAGCAAAATCAAGCACAGTTGGGGCGTTTTGTGAAAATTGTGAAGGATTTTCCAAAGTGGGCAAAAATTTTAAAAGGCCACAGGGCCGGTAGTGTCGAAAAAGTCAAAAATGGGGATTTTCCCAAAACTTGCTAAAAGTGGCCGGGAGGCGGGATGAGTGAGCAAAATCAAGCACAGTGTATGTTTAATGTGAAAATTGTGAAGGATTTTCCAAACCAGGCAAAAATTGAAAAAAACGAGAGGGCCGGTAGTGTCGAAAAAGTCAAAAATGGGGATTTTCCCAAACCTTGCTAAAAGGGGCCAGGGGGGCGGGATGAGTGAGAAAGGAGCAAAATCAAGCACAGTTTGGGTATTTTGTGAAAATTGTGAAGGATTTTCCAAAGTGGGCAAAAATTTTAAAAGGTGACAGGGCCGGTAGTGTCGAAAAAGTCAAAAATGGGGATTTTCCCAAAACCTGCTAAAAGTGGCCGGGGGGCGGGATGAGTGAAAAATTAGAAAAAATCAAGCACAGTTAGGGCGTTTTGTGAAAATTGTGAAGGATTTTCCAAAGTGGGCAAAAATGTTAAAAAACGATAGGGCCGGTAGTGTCGAAAAAGTCAAAAATGGGGATATTCCCAAAACTTGCTAAAAGTGGCCGGGGGGCGGGATGAGTGAAAAATTAGCAAAATCAAGCACAGTTGGGGCGTTTTGTGAAAATTGTGAAGGATTTTCCAAAGTTGGTAAAAATTTAAAAAAACGACAGGGCCGTTAGTGTCGAAAAAGTCAAAAATAGGAATGTTCCCAAACCTTGCTAAAAGGGGCCAGGGGGGCGGGCTGAGTGAAAAACGAGCAAAATCAAGCACAGTTGGGGCGTTTTGTGAAAATTGTGAAGGATTTTCCAAAATGGGCAAAAATGTTAAAAGGCCACAGGGCCGGTAGTGTCGAAAAAGTCAAAAATGGGGATTTTCCCAAAACCTGCTAAAAGTGGCCGTGGGGCGGGATGTGTGAAAAACGAGCAAAATCAAGCACAGTTGGGGCGTTTTGTGAAAAATGTGAAGGATTTTCCAAAGTTGGCAAAAATTTTAAAAAACGACAGGGCCGTTAGTGTCGAAAAAGTCAAAAATGGGGATTTTCCCAAACCTTGCTAAAAGGGGCCAGGGGGGCGGGATGAGTGAGAAAAGAGCAAAATCAAGCACAGTTTGGGTATTTTGTGAAAATTGTGAAGGATTTTCCAAAGTGGGCAAAAATTTTAAAAGGCCACAGGGCCGGTAGTGTCGAAAAAGTCAAAAATGGGGATTTTCCCAAAACTTGCTAAAAGTGGCCGGGAGGCGGGATGAGTGAGCAAAATCAAGCACAGTTGATGTGTAATGTGAAAATTGTGAAGGATTTTCCAAACCAGGCAAAAATTGAAAAAAACGACAGGGCCGGTAGTGTCGAAAAAGTCAAAAATGGGGATTTTCCCAAACCTTGCTAAAAGGGGCCAGGGGGGCGGGATGAGTGAGAAAGGAGCAAAATCAAGCACAGTTTGGGTATTTTGTGAAAATTGTGAAGGATTTTCCAAAGTGGGCAAAAATGTTAAAAAGCCACAGGGCCGGTAGTGTCGAAAAAGTCAAAAATGGGGATTTTCCCAAAACCTGCTAAAAGTGGCCGTGGGGCGGGATTAGTGAAAAACGAGCAAAATCAAGCACAGTTGGGGCGTTTTGTGAAAATTGTGAAGGATTTTCCAAAGTTGGCAAAAATTTTAAAAAACGACAGGGCCGTTAGTGTTGAAATAGTCAAAAATGGGGATTTTCCCAAACCTTGCCAAAAGGGGCCAGGGGGGCAGGATGAGTGGGAAAGGAGCAAAATCAAGCACAGTTTGGGTATTTTGTGAAAATTGTGAAGGATTTTCCAAAGTGGGCAAAAATTTTAAAAGGTGACAGGGCCGGTAGTGTCGAAAAAGTCAAAAATGGGGATTTTCCCAAAACCTGCTAAAAGTGGCCGGGGGGCGGGATGAGTGAAAAATTAGAAAAAATCAAGCACAGTTGGGGCGTTTTGTGAAAATTGTGAAGGATTTTCCAAAGTGGGCAAAAATGTTAAAAAACGATAGGGCCGGTAGTGTCGAAAAAGTCAAAAATGGGGATATTCCCAAAACTTGCTAAAAGTGGCCGGGGGGCGGGATGAGTGAAAAATTAGAAAACATCAAGCACAGTTGGGGCGTTTTGTGAAAATTGTGAAGGATTTTCCAAAGTGGGCAAAAATGTTAAAAAACGATAGGGCCGGTAGTGTCGAAAAAGTCAAAAATGGGGATATTCCCAAAACTTGCTAAAAGTGGCCGGGGGGCGGGATGAGTGAAAAATTAGCAAAATCAAGCACAGTTGGGGCGTTTTGTGAAAATTGTGAAGGATTTTCCAAAGTTGGTAAAAATTTAAAAAAACGACAGGGCCGTTAGTGTCGAAAAAGTCAAAAATAGGAATGTTCCCAAACCTTGCTAAAAGGGGCCAGGGGGGCGGGCTGAGTGAAAAACGAGCAAAATCAAGCACAGTTGGGGCGTTTTGTGAAAATTGTGAAGGATTTTCCAAAGTGGGCAAAAATGTTAAAAGGCCACAGGGCCGGTAGTGTCGAAAAAGTCAAAAATGGGGATTTTCCCAAAACCTGCTAAAAGTGGCCGTGGGGCGGGATGTGTGAAAAACGAGCAAAATCAAGCACAGTTGGGGCGTTTTGTGAAAAATGTGAAGGATTTTCCAAAGTTGGCAAAAATTTTAAAAAACGAAAGGGCCGTTAGTGTCGAAAAAGTCAAAAATGGGGATTTTCCCAAACCTTGCTAAAAGGGGCCAGGGGGGCGGGATGAGTGAGAAAAGAGCAAAATCAAGCACAGTTTGGGTATTTTGTGAAAATTGTGAAGGATTTTCCAAAGTGGGCAAAAATTTTAAAAGGCCACAGGGCCGGTAGTGTCGAAAAAGTCAAAAATGGGGATTTTCCCAAAACTTGCTAAAAGTGGCCGGGAGGCGGGATGAGTGAGCAAAATCAAGCACAGTTGATGTGTAATGTGAAAATTGTGAAGGATTTTCCAAACCAGGCAAAAATTTAAAAAAACGACAGGGCCGGTAGTGTCGAAAAAGTCAAAAATGGGGATTTTCCCAAACCTTGCAAAAAGGGGCAGGGGGCGGCCTCAGTGAAAAACGAGCAAAATCAAGCACATTTGGGGCGTTTTGTGAAAATTGTGAAGGATTTTCCAAAGTGGGCAAAAATGTTAAAAAACGACAGGGCCGGTAGTGTCGAAAAAGTCAAAAATGGGGATTTTCCCAAAACCTGCTAAAAGTGGCCGGGGGGTGGGATGAGTGAAAAATTAGAAAAAATAAAGCACAGTTGGGGCGTTTTGTGAAAATTGTGAAGGATTTTCCAAAGTGGGCAAAAATGTTAAAAAACGATAGGGCCGGTAGTGTCGAAAAGGTCAAAAATGGGGATATTCCCAAAACTTGCTAAAAGTGGCCGGGGGGCGGGATGAGTGAAAAATTAGCAAAATCAAGCACAGTTGGGGCGTTTTGTGAAAATTGTGAAGGATTTTCCAAAGTTGGTAAAAATTTAAAAAAACGACAGGGCCGTTAGTGTCGAAAAAGTCAAAAATAGGAATGTTCCCAAACCTTGCTAAAAGGGGCCAGGGGGGCGGGCTGAGTGAAAAACGAGCAAAATCAAGCACAGTTGGGGCGTTTTGTGAAAATTGTGAAGGATTTTCCAAAGTGGGCAAAAATTTTAAAAGGCCACAGGGCCGGTAGTGTCGAAAAAGTCAAAAATGGGGATTTTCCCAAAACTTGCTAAAAGTGGCCGGGAGGCGGGATGAGTGAGCAAAATCAAGCACAGTGTATGTTTAATGTGAAAATTGTGAAGGATTTTCCAAACCAGGCAAAAATTGAAAAAAACGAGAGGGCCGGTAGTGTCGAAAAAGTCAAAAATGGGGATTTTCCCAAACCTTGCTAAAAGGGGCCAGGGGGGCGGGATGAGTGAGAAAGGAGCAAAATCAAGCACAGTTTGGGTATTTTGTGAAAATTGTGAAGGATTTTCCAAAGTGGGCAAAAATTTTAAAAGGTGACAGGGCCGGTAGTGTCGAAAAAGTCAAAAATGGGGATTTTCCCAAAACCTGCTAAAAGTGGCCGGGGGGCGGGATGAGTGAAAAATTAGAAAAAATCAAGCACAGTTGGGGCGTTTTGTGAAAATTGTGAAGGATTTTCCAAAGTGGGCAAAAATGTTAAAAAACGATAGGGCCGGTAGTGTCGAAAAAGTCAAAAATGGGGATATTCCCAAAACTTGCTAAAAGTGGCCGGGGGGCGGGATGAGTGAAAAATTAGCAAAATCAAGCACAGTTGGGGCGTTTTGTGAAAATTGTGAAGGATTTTCCAAAGTTGGTAAAAATTTAAAAAAACGACAGGGCCGTTAGTGTCGAAAAAGTCAAAAATAGGAATGTTCCCAAACCTTGCTAAAAGGGGCCAGGGGGGCGGGCTGAGTGAAAAACGAGCAAAATCAAGCACAGTTGGGGCGTTTTGTGAAAATTGTGAAGGATTTTCCAAAGTGGGCAAAAATGTTAAAAGGCCACAGGGCCGGTAGTGTCGAAAAATTCAAAAATGGGGATTTTCCCAAAACCTGCTAAAAGTGGCCGTGGGGCGGGATGTGTGAAAAACGAGCAAAATCAAGCACAGTTGGGGCGTTTTGTGAAAAATGTGAAGGATTTTCCAAAGTTGGCAAAAATTTTAAAAAACGACAGGGCCGTTAGTGTCGAAAAAGTCAAAAATGGGGATTTTCCCAAACCTTGCTAAAAGGGGCCAGGGGGGCGGGATGAGTGAGAAAAGAGCAAAATCAAGCACAGTTTGGGTATTTTGTGAAAATTGTGAAGGATTTTCCAAAGTGGGCAAAAATTTTAAAAGGCCACAGGGCCGGTAGTGTCGAAAAAGTCAAAAATGGGGATTTTCCCAAAACTTGCTAAAAGTGGCCGGGAGGTGGGATGAGTTAGCAAAATCAAGCACAGTTGATGTGTAATGTGAAAATTGTGAAGGATTTAACAAACCAGGCAAAAATTGAAAAAAACGACAGGGCCGGTAGTGTCGAAAAAGTCAAAAATGGGGATTTTCCCAAACCTTGCAAAAAGGGGCAGGGGGCGGCCTCAGTGAAAAACGAGCAAAATCAAGCACATTTGGGGCGTTTTGTGAAAATTGTGAAGTATTTTCCAAAGTGGGCAAAAATCTTAAAGAACGATAGGGCCGGTAGTGTCGAAAAAGTCAAAAATGGGGATTTTCCCAAAACCTGCTAAAAGTGGCCGGGAGGCGGGATGAGTGAAAAATTAGCAAAATCAAGTACAGTTGGGGCGTTTTGTGAAAATTGTGAAGGATTTTCCAAAGTTGGCAAAAATTGAAAAAAACGACAGGGCCGGTAGTGTCGAAAAAGTCAAAAATGGGAATTTTCCCAAACCTTGCTAAAAGGGGCCAGGGGGGCGGGCTGAGTGAAACACGAGCAAAATCAAGCACAGTTGGGGTGTTTTGTGAAAATTGTGAAGGATTTTCCAAAGTGGGCAAAAATTTTATAAGGCGACAGGGCCGGTAGTGTCGAAAAAGTCAAAAATGGGGATTTTCCCAAAACTTGCTAAAAGTGGCCGGGGGGCGGGATGAATGAAAAACGAGCAAAATCAAGCACAGTTTGGGATTTTTTTTGAAAATTGTGAAGGATTTTCCAAAGTGGGCAAAAATT
The DNA here is from genome assembly GCF_963691925.1 of Scomber scombrus. Lineage (NCBI taxonomy): Eukaryota > Metazoa > Chordata > Actinopteri > Scombriformes > Scombridae > Scomber > Scomber scombrus. The sequence continues at coordinate 52,497 of NW_026910689.1, read as the reverse complement.
TTAAAAGGTGACAGGGCCGGTAGTGTCGAAAAAGTCAAAAATGGGGATTTTCCCAAAACCTGCTAAAAGTGGCCGGGGGGCGGGATGAGTGAAAAATTAGAAAAAATCAAGCACTGTTGGGGCGTTTTGTGAAAATTGTGAAGGATTTTCAAAGTTGGCAAAAATTTCAAAAAACGACAGGGCCGGTAGTGTCGAAAAAGTCAAAAATGGGAATTTTCCCAAACCTTGCTAAAAGGGGCCAGGGGGGCGGGCTGATTGAAACACGTGCAAAATCAAGCACATTTGGGGTGTTTTGTGAAAATTGTGAAGGATTTTCCAAAGTGGGCAAAAATGTTAAAAGGCCACAGGGCCGGTAGTGTCGAAAAAGTCAAAAATGGGGATTTTCCCAAAACCTGCTAAAAGTGGCCGTGGGGCGGGATTAGTGAAAAACGAGCAAAATCAAGCACAGTTTGGGCGTTTTGTGAAAATTGTGAAGGATTTTCCAAAGTGGGCAAAAATGTTAAAAAACGATAGGGCCGGTAGTGTCGAAAAAGTCAAAAATGGGGATTTTCCCAAAACTTGCTAAAAGTGGCCGGGAGGCGGGATGAGTGAGCAAAATCAAGCACAGTGTATGTTTAATGTGAAAATTGTGAAGGATTTTCCAAACCAGGCAAAAATTGAAAAAAACGAGAGGGCCGGTAGTGTCGAAAAAGTCAAAAATGGGGATTTTCCCAAACCTTGCTAAAAGGGGCCAGGGGGGCGGGATGAGTGAGAAAGGAGCAAAATCAAGCACAGTTTGGGTATTTTGTGAAAATTGTGAAGGATTTTCCAAAGTGGGCAAAAATTTTAAAAGGTGACAGGGCCGGTAGTGTCGAAAAAGTCAAAAATGGGGATTTTCCCAAAACCTGCTAAAAGTGGCCGGGGGGCGGGATGAGTGAAAAATTAGAAAAAATCAAGCACAGTTGGGGCGTTTTGTGAAAATTGTGAAGGATTTTCCAAAGTGGGCAAAAATGTTAAAAAACGATAGGGCCGGTAGTGTCGAAAAAGTCAAAAATGGGGATATTCCCAAAACTTGCTAAAAGTGGCCGGGGGGCGGGATGAGTGAAAAATTAGCAAAATCAAGCACAGTTGGGGCGTTTTGTGAAAATTGTGAAGGATTTTCCAAAGTTGGTAAAAATTTAAAAAAACGACAGGGCCGTTAGTGTCGAAAAAGTCAAAAATAGGAATGTTCCCAAACCTTGCTAAAAGGGGCCAGGGGGGCGGGCTGAGTGAAAAACGAGCAAAATCAAGCACAGTTGGGGCGTTTTGTGAAAATTGTGAAGGATTTTCCAAAGTGGGCAAAAATGTTAAAAGGCCACAGGGCCGGTAGTGTCGAAAAATTCAAAAATGGGGATTTTCCCAAAACCTGCTAAAAGTGGCCGTGGGGCGGGATGTGTGAAAAACGAGCAAAATCAAGCACAGTTGGGGCGTTTTGTGAAAAATGTGAAGGATTTTCCAAAGTTGGCAAAAATTTTAAAAAACGACAGGGCCGTTAGTGTCGAAAAAGTCAAAAATGGGGATTTTCCCAAACCTTGCTAAAAGGGGCCAGGGGGGCGGGATGAGTGAGAAAAGAGCAAAATCAAGCACAGTTTGGGTATTTTGTGAAAATTGTGAAGGATTTTCCAAAGTGGGCAAAAATTTTAAAAGGCCACAGGGCCGGTAGTGTCGAAAAAGTCAAAAATGGGGATTTTCCCAAAACTTGCTAAAAGTGGCCGGGAGGTGGGATGAGTTAGCAAAATCAAGCACAGTTGATGTGTAATGTGAAAATTGTGAAGGATTTAACAAACCAGGCAAAAATTGAAAAAAACGACAGGGCCGGTAGTGTCGAAAAAGTCAAAAATGGGGATTTTCCCAAACCTTGCAAAAAGGGGCAGGGGGCGGCCTCAGTGAAAAACGAGCAAAATCAAGCACATTTGGGGCGTTTTGTGAAAATTGTGAAGTATTTTCCAAAGTGGGCAAAAATCTTAAAGAACGATAGGGCCGGTAGTGTCGAAAAAGTCAAAAATGGGGATTTTCCCAAAACCTGCTAAAAGTGGCCGGGAGGCGGGATGAGTGAAAAATTAGCAAAATCAAGTACAGTTGGGGCGTTTTGTGAAAATTGTGAAGGATTTTCCAAAGTTGGCAAAAATTGAAAAAAACGACAGGGCCGGTAGTGTCGAAAAAGTCAAAAATGGGAATTTTCCCAAACCTTGCTAAAAGGGGCCAGGGGGGCGGGCTGAGTGAAACACGAGCAAAATCAAGCACAGTTGGGGTGTTTTGTGAAAATTGTGAAGGATTTTCCAAAGTGGGCAAAAATTTTATAAGGCGACAGGGCCGGTAGTGTCGAAAAAGTCAAAAATGGGGATTTTCCCAAAACTTGCTAAAAGTGGCCGGGGGGCGGGATGAATGAAAAACGAGCAAAATCAAGCACAGTTTGGGATTTTTTTTGAAAATTGTGAAGGATTTTCCAAAGTGGGCAAAAATTTTAAAAGGTGACAGGGCCGGTAGTGTCGAAAAAGTCAAAAATGGGGATTTTCCCAAAACCTGCTAAAAGTGGCCGGGGGGCGGGATGAGTGAAAAATTAGAAAAAATCAAGCACTGTTGGGGCGTTTTGTGAAAATTGTGAAGGATTTTCAAAGTTGGCAAAAATTTCAAAAAACGACAGGGCCGGTAGTGTCGAAAAAGTCAAAAATGGGAATTTTCCCAAACCTTGCTAAAAGGGGCCAGGGGGGCGGGCTGATTGAAACACGTGCAAAATCAAGCACATTTGGGGTGTTTTGTGAAAATTGTGAAGGATTTTCCAAAGTGGGCAAAAATGTTAAAAGGCCACAGGGCCGGTAGTGTCGAAAAAGTCAAAAATGGGGATTTTCCCAAAACCTGCTAAAAGTGGCCGTGGGGCGGGATTAGTGAAAAACGAGCAAAATCAAGCACAGTTTGGGCGTTTTGTGAAAATTGTGAAGGATTTTCCAAAGTGGGCAAAAATGTTAAAAAACGATAGGGCCGGTAGTGTCGAAAAAGTCAAAAATGGGGATATTCCCAAAACTTGCTAAAAGTGGCCGGGGGGCGGGATGAGTGAAAAATTAGCAAAATCAAGCACAGTTGGGGCGTTTTGTGAAAATTGTGAAGGATTTTCCAAAGTTGGCAAAAATTTAAAAAAACGACAGGGCCGTTAGTGTCGAAAAAGTCAAAAATAGGAATGTTCCCAAACCTTGCTAAAAGGGGCCAGGGGGGCAGGCTGAGTGAAAAACTAGCAAAATCAAGCACAGTTGGGGCGTTTTGTGAAAATTGTGAAGGATTTTCCAAAGTGGGCAAAAATGTTAAAAAACGACAGGGCCGGTAGTGTCGAAAAAGTCAAAAATGGGGATTTTCCCAAAACCTGCTAAAAGTGGCCGGGGGGTGGGATGAGTGAAAAATTAGAAAAAATCAAGCACAGTTGGGGCGTTTTGTGAAAATTGTGAAGGATTTTCCAAAGTGGGCAAAAATGTTAAAAAACGATAGGGCCGGTAGTGTCGAAAAAGTCAAAAATGGGGATATTCCCAAAACTTGCTAAAAGTGGCCGGGGGGCGGGATGAGTGAAAAATTAGCAAAATCAAGCACAGTTGGGGCGTTTTGTGAAAATTGTGAAGGATTTTCCAAAGTTGGTAAAAATTTAAAAAAACGACAGGGCCGTTAGTGTCGAAAAAGTCAAAAATAGGAATGTTCCCAAACCTTGCTAAAAGGGGCCAGGGGGGCGGGCTGAGTGAAAAACGAGCAAAATCAAGCACAGTTGGGGCGTTTTGTGAAAATTGTGAAGGATTTTCCAAAGTGGGCAAAAATTTTAAAAGGCCACAGGGCCGGTAGTGTCGAAAAAGTCAAAAATGGGGATTTTCCCAAAACTTGCTAAAAGTGGCCGGGAGGCGGGATGAGTGAGCAAAATCAAGCACAGTGTATGTTTAATGTGAAAATTGTGAAGGATTTTCCAAACCAGGCAAAAATTGAAAAAAACGACAGGGCCGGTAGTGTCGAAAAAGTCAAAAATGGGGATTTTCCCAAACCTTGCTAAAAGGGGCCAGGGGGGCGGGATGAGTGAGAAAGGAGCAAAATCAAGCACAGTTTGGGTATTTGTGAAAATTGTGAAGGATTTTCCAAAGTGGGCAAAAATTTTAAAAGGTGACAGGGCCGGTAGTGTCGAAAAAGTCAAAAATGGGGATTTTCCCAAAACCTGCTAAAAGTGGCCGGGGGGGCGGGATGAGTGAAAAATTAGCAAAATCAAGCACAGTTTTGTGAAAATTGTGAAGGATTTTCCAAAGTTGGCAAAAATTTAAAAAAACGACAGGGCCGTTAGTGTCGAAAAAGTCAAAAATAGGAATGTTCCCAAACCTTGCTAAAAGGGGCCAGGGGGGCGGGCTGAGTGAAAAACTAGCAAAATCAAGCACAGTTGGGGCGTTTTGTGAAAATTGTGAAGGATTTTCAAAGTTGGCAAAAATTTCAAAAAACGACAGGGCCGTTAGTGTCGAAAAAGTCAAAAATGGGAATTTTCCCAAACCTTGCTAAAAGGGGCCAGGGGGGCGGGCTGATTGAAACACGTGAGAAATCAAGCACATTTGGGGTGTTTTGTGAAAATTGTGAAGGATTTTCCAAAGTGGGCAAAAATGTTAAAAAACGATAGGGCCGGTAGTGTCGAAAAAGTCAAAAATGGGGATATTCCCAAAACTTGCTAAAAGTGGCCGGGGGGCGGGATGAGTGAAAAATTAGCAAAATCAAGCACAGTTGGGGCGTTTTGTGAAAATTGTGAAGGATTTTCCAAAGTTGGCAAAAATTTAAAAAAACGACAGGGCCGTTAGTGTCGAAAAAGTCAAAAATAGGAATGTTCCCAAACCTTGCTAAAAGGGGCCAGGGGGGCGGGCTGAGTGAAAAACTAGCAAAATCAAGCACAGTTGGGGCGTTTTGTGAAAATTGTGAAGGATTTTCCAAAGTGGGCAAAAATGTTAAAAAACGACAGGGCCGGTAGTGTCGAAAAAGTCAAAAATGGGGATTTTCCCAAAACCTGCTAAAAGTGGCCGGGGGGTGGGATGAGTGAAAAATTAGAAAAAATCAAGCACAGTTGGGGCGTTTTGTGAAAATTGTGAAGGATTTTCCAAAGTGGGCAAAAATGTTAAAAAACGATAGGGCCGGTAGTGTCGAAAAAGTCAAAAATGGGGATATTCCCAAAACTTGCTAAAAGTGGCCGGGGGGCGGGATGAGTGAAAAATTAGCAAAATCAAGCACAGTTGGGGCGTTTTGTGAAAATTGTGAAGGATTTTCCAAAGTTGGTAAAAATTTAAAAAAACGACAGGGCCGTTAGTGTCGAAAAAGTCAAAAATAGGAATGTTCCCAAACCTTGCTAAAAGGGGCCAGGGGGGCGGGCTGAGTGAAAAACGAGCAAAATCAAGCACAGTTGGGGCGTTTTGTGAAAATTGTGAAGGATTTTCCAAAGTGGGCAAAAATTTTAAAAGGCCACAGGGCCGGTAGTGTCGAAAAAGTCAAAAATGGGGATTTTCCCAAAACTTGCTAAAAGTGGCCGGGAGGCGGGATGAGTGAGCAAAATCAAGCACAGTGTATGTTTAATGTGAAAATTGTGAAGGATTTTCCAAACCAGGCAAAAATTGAAAAAAACGACAGGGCCGGTAGTGTCGAAAAAGTCAAAAATGGGGATTTTCCCAAGCCTTGCTAAAAGGGGCCAGGGGGGCGGGATGAGTGAGAAAGGAGCAAAATCAAGCACAGTTTGGGTATTTTGTGAAAATTGTGAAGGATTTTCCAAAGTGGGCAAAAATTTTAAAAGGTGACAGGGCCGGTAGTGTCGAAAAAGTCAAAAATGGGGATTTTCCCAAAACCTGCTAAAAGTGGCCGGGGGGGCGGGATGAGTGAAAAATTAGCAAAATCAAGCACAGTTTTGTGAAAATTGTGAAGGATTTTCCAAAGTTGGCAAAAATTTAAAAAAACGACAGGGCCGTTAGTGTCGAAAAAGTCAAAAATAGGAATGTTCCCAAACCTTGCTAAAAGGGGCCAGGGGGGCGGGCTGAGTGAAAAACTAGCAAAATCAAGCACAGTTGGGGCGTTTTGTGAAAATTGTGAAGGATTTTCAAAGTTGGCAAAAATTTCAAAAAACGACAGGGCCGTTAGTGTCGAAAAAGTCAAAAATGGGAATTTTCCCAAACCTTGCTAAAAGGGGCCAGGGGGGCGGGCTGATTGAAACACGTGAGAAATCAAGCACATTTGGGGTGTTTTGTGAAAATTGTGAAGGATTTTCCAAAGTGGGCAAAAATGTTAAAAGTCGACAGGGCCGGTAGTGTCGAAAAAGTCAAAAATGGGGATTTTCCCAAAACCTGCCAAAAGTGGCCGTGGGGCGGGATGTGTGAAAAACGAGCAAAATCAAGCACAGTTGGGGCGTTTTGTGAAAAATGTGAAGGATTTTCCAAAGTTGGCAAAAATTTTAAAAAACGACAGGGCCGTTAGTGTCGAAAAAGTCAAAAATGGGGATTTTCCCAAACCTTGCTAAAAGGGGCCAGGGGGGCGGGATGAGTGAGAAAGGAGCAAAATCAAGCACAGTTTGGGTATTTTGTGAAAATTGTGAAGGATTTTCCAAAGTGGGCAAAAATTTTAAAAGGCCACAGGGCCGGTAGTGTCGAAAAAGTCAAAAATGGGGATTTTCCCAAAACTTGCTAAAAGTGGCCGGGAGGCGGGATGAGTGAGCAAAATCAAGCACAGTTGATGTGTAATGTGAAAATTGTGAAGGATTTTCCAAACCAGGCAAAAATTGAAAAAAACGACAGGGCCGGTAGTGTCGAAAAAGTCAAAAATGGGGATTTTCCCAAACCTTGCAAAAAGGGGCAGGGGGCGGCCTCAGTGAAAAACGAGCAAAATCAAGCACAAATGGGGCGTTTTGTGAAAATTGTGAAGTATTTTCCAAAGTGGGCAAAAATCTTAAAGAACGATAGGGCCGGTAGTGTCGAAAAAGTCAAAAATGGGGATTTTCCCAAAACCTGCTAAAAGTGGCCGGGAGGCGGGATGAGTGAAAAATTAGCAAAATCAAGTACAGTTGGGGCGTTTTGTGAAAATTGTGAAGGATTTTCCAAAGTTGGCAAAAATTGAAAAAAACGACAGGGCCGGTAGTGTCGAAAAAGTCAAAAATGGGAATTTTCCCAAACCTTGCTAAAAGGGGCCAGGGGGGCGGTCTGAGTGAAACACGAGCAAAATCAAGCACAGTTGGGGTGTTTTGTGAAAATTGTGAAGGATTTTCCAAAGTGGGCAAAAATTTTATAAGGCGAATGGGCCGGTAGTGTCGAAAAAGTCAAAAATGGGGATTTTCCCAAAACTTGCTAAAAGTGGCCGGGGGGCGGGATGAATGAAAAACGAGCAAAATCAAGCACAGTTTGGGATTTTTTTTGAAAATTGTGAAGGATTTTCCAAAGTGGGCAAAAATTTTAAAAGGTGACAGGGCCGGTAGTGTCGAAAAAGTTAAAAATGGGGATTTTCCCAAAACCTGCTAAAAGTGGCCGGGGGGCGGGATGAGTGAAAAATTAGAAAAAATCAAGCACAGTTGGGGCGTTTTGTGAAAATTGTGAAGGATTTTCCAAAGTGGGCAAAAATGTTAAAAAACGATAGGGCCGGTATTGTCGAAAAAGTCAAAAATGGGGATATTCCCAAAACTTGCTAAAAGTGGCCGGGGGGCGGGATGAGTGAAAAATTAGAAAACATCAAGCACAGTTGGGGCGTTTTGTGAAAATTGTGAAGGATTTTCCAAAGTGGGAAAAATGTTAAAAAACGATAGGGCCGGTAGTGTCGAAAAAGTCAAAAATGGGGATATTCCCAAAACTTGCTAAAAGTGGCCGGGGGGCGGGATGAGTGAAAAATTAGCAAAATCAAGCACAGTTGGGGCGTTTTGTGAAAATTGTGAAGGATTTTCCAAAGTTGGTAAAAATTTAAAAAAACGACAGGGCCGTTAGTGTCGAAAAAGTCAAAAATAGGAATGTTCCCAAACCTTGCTAAAAGGGGCCAGGGGGGCGGGCTGAGTGAAAAACGAGCAAAATCAAGCACAGTTGGGGCGTTTTGTGAAAATTGTGAAGGATTTTCCAAAGTGGGCAAAAATGTTAAAAGGCCACAGGGCCGGTAGTGTCGAAAAAGTCAAAAATGGGGATTTTCCCAAAACCTGCTAAAAGTGGCCGTGGGGCGGGATGTGTGAAAAACGAGCAAAATCAAGCACAGTTGGGGCGTTTTGTGAAAAATGTGAAGGATTTTCCAAAGTTGGCAAAAATTTTAAAAAACGACAGGGCCGTTAGTGTCGAAAAAGTCAAAAATGGGGATTTTCCCAAACCTTGCTAAAAGGGGCCAGGGGGGCGGGATGAGTGAGAAAAGAGCAAAATCAAGCACAGTTTGGGTATTTTGTGAAAATTGTGAAGGATTTTCCAAAGTGGGCAAAAATTTTAAAAGGCCACAGGGCCGGTAGTGTCGAAAAAGTCAAAAATGGGGATTTTCCCAAAACTTGCTAAAAGTGGCCGGGAGGCGGGATGAGTGAGCAAAATCAAGCACAGTTGATGTGTAATGTGAAAATTGTGAAGGATTTTCCAAACCAGGCAAAAATTGAAAAAAACGACAGGGCCGGTAGTGTCGAAAAAGTCAAAAATGGGGATTTTCCCAAACCTTGCAAAAAGGGGCAGGGGGCGGCCTCAGTGAAAAACGAGCAAAATCAAGCACATTTGGGGTGTTTTGTGAAAATTGTGAAGTATTTTCCAAAGTGGGCAAAAATCTTAAAGAACGATAGGGCCGGTAGTGTCGAAAAAGTCAAAAATGGGGATTTTCCCAAAACCTGCTAAAAGTGGCCGGGAGGCGGGATGAGTGAAAAATTAGCAAAATCAAGTACAGTTGGGGCGTTTTGTGAAAATTGTGAAGGATTTTCCAAAGTTGGCAAAAATTGAAAAAAACGACAGGGCCGGTAGTGTCGAAAAAGTCAAAAATGGGAATTTTCCCAAACCTTGCTAAAAGAGGCCAGGGGGGCGGGCTGAGTGAAACACGAGCAAAATCAAGCACAGTTGGGGTGTTTTGTGAAAATTGTGAAGGATTTTCCAAAGTGGGCAAAAATTTTATAAGGCGACAGGTGTCGAAAAAGTCAAAAATGGGGATTTTCCCAAAACTTGCTAAAAGTGGCCGGGGGGCGGGATGAATGAAAAACGAGCAAAATCAAGCACAGTTTGGGATTTTTTTTGAAAATTGTGAAGGATTTTCCAAAGTGGGCAAAAATTTTAAAAGGTGACAGGGCCGTTAGTGTCGAAAAAGTCAAAAATGGGGATTTTCCCAAAACCTGCTAAAAGTGGCCGGGGGGCGGGATGAGTGAAAAATTAGTAAAAATCAAGCACAGTTGGGGCGTTTTGTGAAAATTGTGAAGGATTTTCAAAGTTGGCAAAAATTTCAAAAACCAACAGGGCCGTTAGTGTCGAAAAAGTCAAAAATGGGAATTTTCCCAAACCTTGCTAAAAGGGGCCAGGGGGGTGGGCTGATTGAAACACGTGCAAAATCAAGCACATTTGGGGTGTTTTGTGAAAATTGTGAAGGATTTTCCAAAGTGGGCAAAAATGTTAAAAGGCCACAGGGCCGGTAGTGTCGAAAAAGTCAAAAATGGGGATTTTCCCAAACCTTGCCAAAAGGGGCCAGGGGGGCAGGATGAGTGGGAAAGGAGCAAAATCAAGCACAGTTTGGGTATTTTGTGAAAATTGTGAAGGATTTTCCAAAGTGGGCAAAAATTTTAAAAGGCCACAGTGCCGGTAGTGTCGAAAAAGTCAAAAATGGGGATTTTCCCAAAACCTGCTAAAAGTGGCCGGGAGGCGGGATGAGTGAAAAATTAGAAAAAATCAAGCACAGTTGGGGCGTTTTGTGAAAATTGTGAAGGATTTTCCAAAGTGGGCAAAATGTTAAAAAACGATAGGGCCGGTAGTGTCGAAAAAGTCAAAAATGGGGATATTCCCAAAACTTGCTAAAAGTGGCCGGGGGGCGGGATGAGTGAAAAATTAGCAAAATCAAGCACAGTTGGGGCGTTTTGTGAAAATTGTGAAGGATTTTCCAAAGTTGGCAAAAATTTTAAAAAACGACAGGGCCGTTAGTGTCGAAAAAGTCAAAAATGGGGATTTTCCCAAACCTTGCTAAAAGGGGCCAGGGGGGCGGGATGAGTGAGAAAGGAGCAAAATCATGCACAGTTTGGGTATTTTGTGAAAATTGTGAAGGATTTTACAAAGTGGGCAAAAATTTTAAAAGGCCACAGGGCCGGTAGTGTCGAAAAAGTCAAAAATGGGGATTTTCCCAAAACTTGCTAAAAGTGGCCGGGAGGCGGGATGAGTGAGCAAAATCAAGCACAGTTGATGTGTAATGTGAAAATTGTGAAGGATTTTCCAAACCATGCAAAAATTGAAAAAAACGACAGGGCCGGTAGTGTCGAAAAAGTCAAAAATGGGGATTTTCCCAAACCTTGCAAAAAGGGGCAGGGGGCGGCCTCAGTGAAAAACGAGCAAAATCAAGCACATTTGGGGCGTTTTGTGAAAATTGTGAAGTATTTTCCAAAGTGGGCAAAAATCTTAAAGAACGATAGGGCCGGTAGTGTCGAAAAAGTCAAAAATGGGGATTTTCCCAAAACCTGCTAAAAGTGGCCGGGAGGCGGGATGAGTGAAAAATTAGCAAAATCAAGTACAGTTGGGGCGTTTTGTGAAAATTGTGAAGGATTTTCCAAAGTTGGCAAAAATTGAAAAAAACGACAGGGCCGGTATTGTCGAAAAAGTCAAAAATGGGAATTTTCCCAAACCTTGCTAAAAGGGGCCAGGGGGGCGGGCTGAGTGAAACACGAGCAAAATCAAGCACAGTTGGGTGTTTTGTGAAAATTGTGAAGGATTTTCCAAAGTGGGCAAAAATTTTATAAGGCGACAGGGCCGGTAGTGTCGAAAAAGTCAAAAATGGGGATTTTCCCAAAACTTGCTAAAAGTGGCCGGGGGGCGGGATGAATGAAAAACGAGCAAAATCAAGCACAGTTTGGGATTTCTTTTGAAAATTGTGAAGGATTTTCCAAAGTGGGCAAAAATTTTAAAAGGTGACAGGGCCGGTAGTGTCGAAAAAGTCAAAAATGGGGATTTTCCCAAAACCTGCTAAAAGTGGCCGGGGGGCGGGATGAGTGAAAAATTAGAAAAAATCAAGCACTGTTGGGGCGTTTTGTGAAAATTGTGAAGGATTTTCAAAGTTGGCAAAAATTTCAAAAAACGACAGGGCCGTTAGTGTCGAAAAAGTCAAAAATGGGAATTTTCCCAAACCTTGCTAAAAGGGGCCAGGGGGGCGGGCTGATTGAAACACGTGCAAAATCAAGCACATTTGGGGTGTTTTGTGAAAATTGTGAAGGATTTTCCAAAGTGGGCAAAAATGTTAAAAGGCCACAGGGCCGGTAGTGTCGAAAAAGTCAAAAATGGGGATTTTCCCAAAACCTGCTAAAAGTGGCCGTGGGGCGGGATTAGTGAAAAACAAGCAAAATCAAGCACAGTTGGGGCGTTTTGTGAAAATTGTGAAGGATTTTCCAAAGTTGGCAAAAATTTTAAAAAACGACAGGGCCGTTAGTGTTGAAAAAGTCAAAAATGGGGATTTTCCCAAACCTTGCCAAAAGGGGCCAGGGGGGCAGGATGAGTGGGAAAGGAGCAAAATCAAGCACAGTTTGGGTATTTTGTGAAAATTGTGAAGGATTTTCCAAAGTGGGCAAAAATTTTAAAAGGCCACAGGGCCGGTAGTGTCGAAAAAGTCAAAAATGGGGATTTTCCCAAAACCTGCTAAAAGTGGCCGGGGGGCGGGATGAGTGAAAAATTAGCAAAATCAAGCACAGTTGGGGCGTTTTGTGAAAATTGTGAAGGATTTTCCAAAGTTGGCAAAAATTTCAAAAAACGACAGGGCCGTTAGTGTCGAAAAAGTCAAAAATGGGAATTTTCCCAAACCTTGCTAAAAGGGGCCAGGGGGGCGGGCTGAGTGAAACACGAGCAAAATCAAGCAAAGTTTGGGATTTTTGTGAAAATTGTGAAGGATTTTCCAAAGTGGGCAAAAATTTTAAAAGGTGACAGGGCTGGTAGTGTCGAAAAAGTCAAAAATGGGGATTTTCCCAAAACCTGCTAAAAGTGGCCGGGGGGCGGGATGAGTGAAACACGAGCAAAATCAAGCACAGTTTGGGATTTTTGTGAAAACTATGAAGGATTTTCCAAAGTGGGCAAAAATTTTAAAAGGTGACAGGGCCGTTAGTGTTGAAATAGTCAAAAATGGGGATTTTCCCAAACCTTGCCAAAAGGGGCCAGGGGGGCAGGATGAGTGGGAAAGGAGCAAAATCAAGCACAGTTGGGGCGTTTTGTGAAAATTGTGAAGGATTTTCCAAAGTGGGCAAAAATTTTAAAAGGTGACAGGGCCGGTAGTGTCGAAAAAGTCAAAAATGGGGATTTTCCCAAAACCTGCTAAAAGTGGCCGGGGGGCGGGATGAGTGAAAAATTAGAAAAAATCAAGCACAGTTGGGGCGTTTTGTGAAAATTGTGAAGGATTTTCCAAAGTGGGCAAAAATGTTAAAAAACGATAGGGCCGGTAGTGTCGAAAAAGTCAAAAATGGGGATATTCCCAAAACTTGCTAAAAGTGGCCGGGGGGCGGGATGAGTGAAAAATTAGAAAACATCAAGCACAGTTGGGGCGTTTTGTGAAAATTGTGAAGGATTTTCCAAAGTGGGCAAAAATGTTAAAAAACGATAGGGCCGGTAGTGTCGAAAAAGTCAAAAATGGGGATATTCCCAAAACTTGCTAAAAGTGGCCGGGGGGCGGGATGAGTGAAAAATTAGCAAAATCAAGCACAGTTGGGGCGTTTTGTGAAAATTGTGAAGGATTTTCCAAAGTTGGTAAAAATTTAAAAAAACGACAGGGCCGTTAGTGTCGAAAAAGTCAAAAATAGGAATGTTCCCAAACCTTGCTAAAAGGGGCCAGGGGGGCGGGCTGAGTGAAAAACGAGCAAAATCAAGCACAGTTGGGGCGTTTTGTGAAAATTGTGAAGGATTTTCCAAAGTGGGCAAAAATGTTAAAAGGCCACAGGGCCGGTAGTGTCGAAAAAGTCAAAAATGGGGATTTTCCCAAAACCTGCTAAAAGTGGCCGTGGTGCGGGATGTGTGAAAAACGAGCAAAATCAAGCACAGTTGGGGCGTTTTGTGAAAAATGTGAAGGATTTTCCAAAGTTGGCAAAAATTTTAAAAAACGACAGGGCCGTTAGTGTCGAAAAAGTCAAAAATGGGGATTTTCCCAAACCTTGCTAAAAGGGGCCAGGGGGGCGGGATGAGTGAGAAAAGAGCAAAATCAAGCACAGTTTGGGTATTTTGTGAAAATTGTGAAGGATTTTCCAAAGTGGGCAAAAATTTTAAAAGGCCACAGGGCCGGTAGTGTCGAAAAAGTCAAAAATGGGGATTTTCCCAAAACTTGCTAAAAGTGGCCGGGAGGCGGGATGAGTGAGCAAAATCAAGCACAGTTGATGTGTAATGTGAAAATTGTGAAGGATTTTCCAAACCAGGCAAAAATTGAAAAAAACGACAGGGCCGGTAGTGTCGAAAAAGTCAAAAATGGGGATTTTCCCAAACCTTGCAAAAAGGGGCAGGGGGCGGCCTCAGTGAAAAACGAGCAAAATCAAGCACATTTGGGGCGTTTTGTGAAAATTGTGAAGTATTTTCCAAAGTGGGCAAAAATCTTAAAGAACGATAGGGCCGGTAGTGTCGAAAAAGTCAAAAATGGGGATTTTCCCAAAACCTGCTAAAAGTGGCCGGGAGGCGGGATGAGTGAAAAATTAGCAAAATCAAGTACAGTTGGGGCGTTTTGTGAAAATTGTGAAGGATTTTCCAAAGTTGGCAAAAATTGAAAAAAACGACAGGGCCGGTAGTGTCGAAAAAGTCAAAAATGGGAATTTTCCCAAACCTTGCTAAAAGGGGCCAGGGGGGCGGGCTGAGTGAAACACGAGCAAAATCAAGCACAGTTGGGTGTTTTGTGAAAATTGTGAAGGATTTTCCAAAGTGGGCAAAAATTTTATAAGGCGACAGGGCCGGTAGTGTCGAAAAAGTCAAAAATGGGGATTTTCCCAAAACTTGCTAAAAGGGGCCAGGGGGGCGGGCTGATTGAAACACGTGCAAAATCAAGCACAGTTGGGGTGTTTTGTGAAAATTGTGAAGGATTTTCCAAAGTTGGCAAAAATTTCAAAAAACGACAGGGCCGTTAGTGTCGAAAAAGTCAAAAATGGGAATTTTCCCAAACCTTGCTAAAAGGGGCCAGGGGGGCGGGCTGAGTGAAACACGAGCAAAATCAAGCACAGTTTGGGATTTTTGTGAAAATTGTGAAGGATTTTCCAAAGTGGGCAAAAATTTTAAAAGGTGACAGGGCTGGTAGTGTCGAAAAAGTCAAAAATGGGGATTTTCCCAAAACCTGCTAAAAGTGGCCGGGGGGCGGGATGAGTGAAACACGAGCAAAATCAAGCACAGTTTGGGATTTTTGTGAAAACTATGAAGGATTTTCCAAAGTGGGCAAAAATTTTAAAAGGTGACAAGGCCGGTAGTGTCGAAAAAGTCAAAAATGGGGATTTTCCCAAAACCTGCTAAAAGTGGCCGGGAGGCGGGATGAGTGAAAAATTAGAAAAAATCAAGCACAGTTGGGGCGTTTTGTGAAAATTGTGAAGGATTTTCCAAAGTGGGCAAAATGTTAAAAAACGATAGGGCCGGTAGTGTCGAAAAAGTCAAAAATGGGGATATTCCCAAAACTTGCTAAAAGTGGCCGGGGGGCGGGATGAGTGAAAAATTAGCAAAATCAAGCACAGTTGGGGCGTTTTGTGAAAATTGTGAAGGATTTTCCAAAGTTGGCAAAAATTTTAAAAAACGACAGGGCCGTTAGTGTCGAAAAAGTCAAAGATGGGGATTTTCCCAAACCTTGCTAAAAGGGGCCAGGGGGGCGGGATGAGTGAGAAAGGAGCAAAATCAAGCACAGTTTGGGTATTTTGTGAAAATTGTGAAGGATTTTCCAAAGTGGGCAAAAATTTTAAAAGGCCACAGGGCCGGTAGTGTCGAAAAAGTCAAAAATGGGGATTTTCCCAAAACTTGCTAAAAGTGGCCGGGGGGCGGGATGAATGAAAAACGAGCAAAATCAAGCACAGTTTGGGATTTTTTTTGAAAATTGTGAAGGATTTTCCAAAGTGGGCAAAAATTTTAAAAGGTGACAGGGCCGGTAGTGTCGAAAAAGTCAAAAATGGGGATTTTCCCAAAACCTGCTAAAAGTGGCCGGGGGGCGGGATGAGTGAAAAATTAGAAAAAATCAAGCACTGTTGGGGCGTTTTGTGAAAATTGTGAAGGATTTTCAAAGTTTGCAAAAATTTCAAAAAACGACAGGGCCGTTAGTGTCGAAAAAGTCAAAAATGGGAATTTTCCCAAACCTTGCTAAAAGGGGCCAGGGGGGCGGGCTGATTGAAACACGTGCAAAATCAAGCACATTT
Organism: Scomber scombrus; assembly: GCF_963691925.1. Classification (NCBI taxonomy): domain Eukaryota; kingdom Metazoa; phylum Chordata; class Actinopteri; order Scombriformes; family Scombridae; genus Scomber; species Scomber scombrus. Next base: position 36,983 of record NW_026910689.1, on the reverse strand, counting down.
GGGGTGTTTTGTGAAAATTGTGAAGGATTTTCCAAAGTGGGCAAAAATGTTAAAAGGCCACAGGGCCGGTAGTGTCGAAAAAGTCAAAAATGGGGATTTTCCCAAAACCTGCTAAAAGTGGCCGTGGGGCGGGATTAGTGAAAAACAAGCAAAATCAAGCACAGTTGGGGCGTTTTGTGAAAATTGTGAAGGATTTTCCAAAGTTGGCAAAAATTTTAAAAAACGACAGGGCCGTTAGTGTTGAAAAAGTCAAAAATGGGGATTTTCCCAAACCTTGCCAAAAGGGGCCAGGGGGGCAGGATGAGTGGGAAAGGAGCAAAATCAAGCACAGTTTGGGTATTTTGTGAAAATTGTGAAGGATTTTCCAAAGTGGGCAAAAATTTTAAAAGGCCACAGGGCCGGTAGTGTCGAAAAAGTCAAAAATGGGGATTTTCCCAAAACCTGCTAAAAGTGGCCGGGGGGCGGGATGAGTGAAAAATTAGCAAAATCAAGCACAGTTGGGGCGTTTTGTGAAAATTGTGAAGGATTTTCCAAAGTTGGCAAAAATTTCAAAAAACGACAGGGCCGTTAGTGTCGAAAAAGTCAAAAATGGGAATTTTCCCAAACCTTGCTAAAAGGGGCCAGGGGGGCGGGCTGAGTGAAACACGAGCAAAATCAAGCAAAGTTTGGGATTTTTGTGAAAATTGTGAAGGATTTTCCAAAGTGGGCAAAAATTTTAAAAGGTGACAGGGCTGGTAGTGTCGAAAAAGTCAAAAATGGGGATTTTCCCAAAACCTGCTAAAAGTGGCCGGGGGGCGGGATGAGTGAAACACGAGCAAAATCAAGCACAGTTTGGGATTTTTGTGAAAACTATGAAGGATTTTCCAAAGTGGGCAAAAATTTTAAAAGGTGACAGGGCCGTTAGTGTTGAAATAGTCAAAAACGGGGATTTTCCCAAACCTTGCCAAAAGGGGCCAGGGGGGCAGGATGAGTGGGAAAGGAGCAAAATCAAGCACAGTTGGGGCGTTTTGTGAAAATTGTGAAGGATTTTCCAAAGTGGGCAAAAATTTTAAAAGGTGACAGGGCCGGTAGTGTCGAAAAAGTCAAAAATGGGGATTTTCCCAAAACCTGCTAAAAGTGGCCGGGGGGCGGGATGAGTGAAAAATTAGAAAAAATCAAGCACAGTTGGGGCGTTTTGTGAAAATTGTGAAGGATTTTCCAAAGTGGGCAAAAATGTTAAAAAACGATAGGGCCGGTAGTGTCGAAAAAGTCAAAAATGGGGATATTCCCAAAACTTGCTAAAAGTGGCCGGGGGGCGGGATGAGTGAAAAATTAGAAAACATCAAGCACAGTTGGGGCGTTTTGTGAAAATTGTGAAGGATTTTCCAAAGTGGGCAAAAATGTTAAAAAACGATAGGGCCGGTAGTGTCGAAAAAGTCAAAAATGGGGATATTCCCAAAACTTGCTAAAAGTGGCCGGGGGGCGGGATGAGTGAAAAATTAGCAAAATCAAGCACAGTTGGGGCGTTTTGTGAAAATTGTGAAGGATTTTCCAAAGTTGGTAAAAATTTAAAAAAACGACAGGGCCGTTAGTGTCGAAAAAGTCAAAAATAGGAATGTTCCCAAACCTTGCTAAAAGGGGCCAGGGGGGCGGGCTGAGTGAAAAACGAGCAAAATCAAGCACAGTTGGGGCGTTTTGTGAAAATTGTGAAGGATTTTCCAAAGTGGGCAAAAATGTTAAAAGGCCACAGGGCCGGTAGTGTCGAAAAAGTCAAAAATGGGGATTTTCCCAAAACCTGCTAAAAGTGGCCGTGGTGCGGGATGTGTGAAAAACGAGCAAAATCAAGCACAGTTGGGGCGTTTTGTGAAAAATGTGAAGGATTTTCCAAAGTTGGCAAAAATTTTAAAAAACGACAGGGCCGTTAGTGTCGAAAAAGTCAAAAATGGGGATTTTCCCAAACCTTGCTAAAAGGGGCCAGGGGGGCGGGATGAGTGAGAAAAGAGCAAAATCAAGCACAGTTTGGGTATTTTGTGAAAATTGTGAAGGATTTTCCAAAGTGGGCAAAAATTTTAAAAGGCCACAGGGCCGGTAGTGTCGAAAAAGTCAAAAATGGGGATTTTCCCAAAACTTGCTAAAAGTGGCCGGGAGGCGGGATGAGTGAGCAAAATCAAGCACAGTTGATGTGTAATGTGAAAATTGTGAAGGATTTTCCAAACCAGGCAAAAATTGAAAAAAACGACAGGGCCGGTAGTGTCGAAAAAGTCAAAAATGGGGATTTTCCCAAACCTTGCAAAAAGGGGCAGGGGGCGGCCTCAGTGAAAAACGAGCAAAATCAAGCACATTTGGGGCGTTTTGTGAAAATTGTGAAGTATTTTCCAAAGTGGGCAAAAATCTTAAAGAACGATAGGGCCGGTAGTGTCGAAAAAGTCAAAAATGGGGATTTTCCCAAAACCTGCTAAAAGTGGCCGGGAGGCGGGATGAGTGAAAAATTAGCAAAATCAAGTACAGTTGGGGCGTTTTGTGAAAATTGTGAAGGATTTTCCAAAGTTGGCAAAAATTGAAAAAAACGACAGGGCCGGTAGTGTCGAAAAAGTCAAAAATGGGAATTTTCCCAAACCTTGCTAAAAGGGGCCAGGGGGGCGGGCTGAGTGAAACACGAGCAAAATCAAGCACAGTTGGGTGTTTTGTGAAAATTGTGAAGGATTTTCCAAAGTGGGCAAAAATTTTATAAGGCGACAGGGCCGGTAGTGTCGAAAAAGTCAAAAATGGGGATTTTCCCAAAACTTGCTAAAAGGGGCCAGGGGGGCGGGCTGATTGAAACACGTGCAAAATCAAGCACAGTTGGGGTGTTTTGTGAAAATTGTGAAGGATTTTCCAAAGTTGGCAAAAATTTCAAAAAACGACAGGGCCGTTAGTGTCGAAAAAGTCAAAAATGGGAATTTTCCCAAACCTTGCTAAAAGGGGCCAGGGGGGCGGGCTGAGTGAAACACGAGCAAAATCAAGCACAGTTTGGGATTTTTGTGAAAATTGTGAAGGATTTTCCAAAGTGGGCAAAAATTTTGAAAGGTGACAGGGCTGGTAGTGTCGAAAAAGTCAAAAATGGGGATTTTCCCAAAACCTGCTAAAAGTGGCCGGGGGGCGGGATGAGTGAAACACGAGCAAAATCAAGCACAGTTTGGGATTTTTGTGAAAACTATGAAGGATTTTCCAAAGTGGGCAAAAATTTTAAAAGGTGACAAGGCCGGTAGTGTCGAAAAAGTCAAAAATGGGGATTTTCCCAAAACCTGCTAAAAGTGGCCGGGAGGCGGGATGAGTGAAAAATTAGAAAAAATCAAGCACAGTTGGGGCGTTTTGTGAAAATTGTGAAGGATTTTCCAAAGTGGGCAAAATGTTAAAAAACGATAGGGCCGGTAGTGTCGAAAAAGTCAAAAATGGGGATATTCCCAAAACTTGCTAAAAGTGGCCGGGGGGCGGGATGAGTGAAAAATTAGCAAAATCAAGCACAGTTGGGGCGTTTTGTGAAAATTGTGAAGGATTTTCCAAAGTTGGCAAAAATTTTAAAAAACGACAGGGCCGTTAGTGTCGAAAAAGTCAAAAATGGGGATTTTCCCAAACCTTGCTAAAAGGGGCCAGGGGGGCGGGATGAGTGAGAAAGGAGCAAAATCAAGCACAGTTTGGGTATTTTGTGAAAATTGTGAAGGATTTTCCAAAGTGGGCAAAAATTTTAAAAGGCCACAGGGCCGGTAGTGTCGAAAAAGTCAAAAATGGGGATTTTCCCAAAACTTGCTAAAAGTGGCCGGGGGGCGGGATGAATGAAAAACGAGCAAAATCAAGCACAGTTTGGGATTTTTTTTGAAAATTGTGAAGGATTTTCCAAAGTGGGCAAAAATTTTAAAAGGTGACAGGGCCGGTAGTGTCGAAAAAGTCAAAAATGGGGATTTTCCCAAAACCTGCTAAAAGTGGCCGGGGTGCGGGATGAGTGAAAAATTAGAAAAAATCAAGCACTGTTGGGGCGTTTTGTGAAAATTGTGAAGGATTTTCAAAGTTGGCAAAAATTTCAAAAAACGACAGGGCCGTTAGTGTCGAAAAAGTCAAAAATGGGAATTTTCCCAAACCTTGCTAAAAGGGGCCAGGGGGGCGGGCTGATTGAAACACGTGCAAAATCAAGCACATTTGGGGTGTTTTGTGAAAATTGTGAAGGATTTTCCAAAGTGGGCAAAAATGTTAAAAGGCCACAGGGCCGGTAGTGTCGAAAAAGTCAAAAATGGGAATTTTCCCAAAACCTGCTAAAAGTGGCCGGGGGGCGGGATGAGTGAAAAATTAGCAAAATCAAGCACAGTTGGGGCGTTTTGTGAAAATTGTGAAGGATTTTCCAAAGTTGGCAAAAATTTTAAAAAACGACAGGGCCGTTAGTGTTGAAAAAGTCAAAAATGGGGATTTTCCCAAACCTTGCCAAAAGGGGCCAGGGGGGCAGGATGAGTGGGAAAGGAGCAAAATCAAGCACAGTTTGGGTATTTTGTGAAAATTGTGAAGGATTTTCCAAAGTGGGCAAAAATTTTAAAAGGCCACAGGGCCGGTAGTGTCGAAAAAGTCAAAAATGGAGATTTTCCCAAAACCTGCTAAAAGTGGCCGGGGGGCGGGATGAGTGAAAAATTAGCAAAATCAAGCACAGTTGGGGCGTTTTGTGAAAATTGTGAAGGATTTTCCAAAGTTGGCAAAAATTTCAAAAAACGACAGGGCCGTTAGTGTCGAAAAAGTCAAAAATGGGGATTTTCCCAAACCTTGCAAAAAGGGGCAGGGGGCGGCCTCAGTGAAAAACGAGCAAAATCAAGCACATTTGGGGCGTTTTGTGAAAATTGTGAAGTATTTTCCAAAGTGGGCAAAAATCTTAAAGAACGATAGGGCCGGTAGTGTCGAAAAGGTCAAAAATGGGGATTTTCCCAAAACCTGCTAAAAGTGGCCGGGAGGCGGGATGAGTGAAAAATTAGCAAAATCAAGTACAGTTGGGGCGTTTTGTGAAAATTGTGAAGGATTTTCCAAAGTTGGCAAAAATTGAAAAAAACGACAGGGCCGGTAGTGTCGAAAAAGTCAAAAATGGGAATTTTCCCAAAACCTGCTAAAAGTGGCCGGGGGGCGGGATGAGTGAAAAATTAGCAAAATCAAGCACAGTTGGGGCGTTTTGTGAAAATTGTGAAGGATTTTCCAAAGTTGGCAAAAATTTTAAAAAACGACAGGGCCGTTAGTGTTGAAAAAGTCAAAAATGGGGATTTTCCCAAACCTTGCCAAAAGGGGCCAGGGGGGCAGGATGAGTGGGAAAGGAGCAAAATCAAGCACAGTTTGGGTATTTTGTGAAAATTGTGAAGGATTTTCCAAAGTGGGCAAAAATTTTAAAAGGCCACAGGGCCGGTAGTGTCGAAAAAGTCAAAAATGGGGATTTTCCCAAAACCTGCTAAAAGTGGCCGGGGGGCGGGATGAGTGAAAAATTAGCAAAATCAAGCACAGTTGGGGCGTTTTGTGAAAATTGTGAAGGATTTTCCAAAGTTGGCAAAAATTTCAAAAAACGACAGGGCCGTTAGTGTCGAAAAAGTCAAAAATGGGGATTTTCCCAAACCTTGCAAAAAGGGGCAGGGGGCGGCCTCAGTGAAAAACGAGCAAAATCAAGCACATTTGGGGCGTTTTGTGAAAATTGTGAAGTATTTTCCAAAGTGGGCAAAAATCTTAAAGAACGATAGGGCCGGTAGTGTCGAAAAGGTCAAAAATGGGGATTTTCCCAAAACCTGCTAAAAGTGGCCGGGAGGCGGGATGAGTGAAAAATTAGCAAAATCAAGTACAGTTGGGGCGTTTTGTGAAAATTGTGAAGGATTTTCCAAAGTTGGCAAAAATTGAAAAAAACGACAGGGCCGGTAGTGTCGAAAAAGTCAAAAATGGGAATTTTCCCAAAACCTGCTAAAAGTGGCCGGGGGGCGGGATGAGTGAAAAATTAGCAAAATCAAGCACAGTTGGGGCGTTTTGTGAAAATTGTGAAGGATTTTCCAAAGTTGGCAAAAATTTCAAAAAACGACAGGGCCGTTAGTGTCGAAAAAGTCAAAAATGGGGATTTTCCCAAACCTTGCAAAAAGGGGCAGGGGGCGGCCTCAGTGAAAAACGAGCAAAATCAAGCACATTTGGGGCGTTTTGTGAAAATTGTGAAGTATTTTCCAAAGTGGGCAAAAATCTTAAAGAACGATAGGGCCGGTAGTGTCGAAAAAGTCAAAAATGGGGATTTTCCCAAAACCTGCTAAAAGTGGCCGGGAGGCGGGATGAGTGAAAAATTAGCAAAATCAAGTACAGTTGGGGCGTTTTGTGAAAATTGTGAAGGATTTTCCAAAGTTGGCAAAAATTTCAAAAAACGACAGGGCCGTTAGTGTCGAAAAAGTCAAAAATGGGAATTTTCCCAAACCTTGCTAAAAGGGGCCAGGGGGGCGGGCTGAGTGAAACACGAGCAAAATCAAGCACAGTTTGGGATTTTTGTGAAAATTGTGAAGGATTTTCCAAAGTGGGCAAAAATTTTAAAAGGTGACAGGGCTGGTAGTGTCGAAAAAGTCAAAAATGGGGATTTTCCCAAAACCTGCTAAAAGTGGCCGGGGGGCGGGATGAGTGAAACACGAGCAAAATCAAGCACAGTTTGGGATTTTTGTGAAAACTATGAAGGATTTTCCAAAGTGGGCAAAATTTTAAAAGGTGACAAGGCCGGTAGTGTCGAAAAAGTCAAAAATGGGGATTTTCCCAAAACCTGCTAAAAGTGGCCGGGAGGCGGGATGAGTGAAAAATTAGAAAAAATCAAGCACAGTTGGGGCGTTTTGTGAAAATTGTGAAGGATTTTCCAAAGTGGGCAAAATGTTAAAAAACGATAGGGCCGGTAGTGTCGAAAAAGTCAAAAATGGGGATATTCCCAAAACTTGCTAAAAGTGGCCGGGGGGCGGGATGAGTGAAAAATTAGCAAAATCAAGCACAGTTGGGGCGTTTTGTGAAAATTGTGAAGGATTTTCCAAAGTTGGCAAAAATTTAAAAAAAACGACAGGGCCGTTAGTGTCGAAAAAGTCAAAAATAGGAATGTTCCCAAACCTTGCTAAAAGGGGCCAGGGGGGCGGGCTGAGTGAAAAACTAGCAAAATCAAGCACAGTTGGGGCGTTTTGTGAAAAATGTGAAGGATTTTCCAAAGTTGGCAAAAATTTTAAAAAACGACAGGGCCGTTAGTGTCGAAAAAGTCAAAAATGGGGATTTTCCCAAACCTTGCTAAAAGGGGCCAGGGGGGCGGGATGAGTGAGAAAGGAGCAAAATCAAGCACAGTTTGGGTATTTTGTGAAAATTGTGAAGGATTTTCCAAAGTGGGCAAAAATTTTAAAAGGCCACAGGGCCGGTAGTGTCGAAAAAGTCAAAAATGGGGATTTTCCCAAAACTTGCTAAAAGTGGCCGGGAGGCGGGATGAGTGAGCAAAATCAAGCACAGTTGATGTGTAATGTGAAAATTGTGAAGGATTTTCCAAACCAGGCAAAAATTGAAAAAAACGACAGCGCCGTTAGTGTCGAAAAAGTCAAAAATGGGAATTTTCCCAAACCTTGCTAAAAGGGGCCAGGGGGGCGGGCTGATTGAAACACGTGCAAAATCAAGCACATTTGGGGTGTTTTGTGAAAATTGTGAAGGATTTTCCAAAGTGGGCAAAAATGTTAAAAGGCCACAGGGCCGGTAGTGTCGAAAAAGTCAAAAATGGGGATTTTCCCAAAACCTGCTAAAAGTGGCCGTGGGGCGGGATTAGTGAAAAACGAGCAAAATCAAGCACAGTTGGGGCATTTTGTGAAAATTGTGAAGGATTTTCCAAAGTGGGCAAAAATTTTAAAAAACGACAGGGCCGTTAGTGTTGAAAAAGTCAAAAATGGGGATTTTCCCAAACCTTGCCAAAAGGGGCCAGGGGGACAGGATGAGTGGGAAAGGAGCAAAATCAAGCACAGTTTGGGTATTTTGTGAAAATTGTGAAGGATTTTCCAAAGTGGGCAAAAATTTTAAAAGGCCACAGGGCCGGTAGTGTCGAAAAAGTCAAAAATGGGGATTTTCCCAAAACCTGCTAAAAGTGGCCGGGGGGCGGGATGAGTGAAAAATTAGCAAAATCAAGCACAGTTGGGGATTTTTGTGAAAATTGTGAAGGATTTTCCAAAGTGGGCAAAAATTTTAAAAGGTGACAGGGCTGGTAGTGTCGAAAAAGTCAAAAATGGGGATTTTCCCAAAACCTGCTAAAAGTGGCCGGGGGGCGGGATGAGTGAACCACGAGCAAAATCAAGCACAGTTTGGGATTTTTGTGAAAACTATGAAGGATTTTCCAAAGTGGGCAAAAATTTTAAAAGGTGACAAGGCCGGTAGTGTCGAAAAAGTCAAAAATGGGGATTTTCCCAAAACCTGCTAAAAGTGGCCGGGAGGCGGGATGAGTGAAAAATTAGAAAAAATCAAGCACAGTTGGGGCGTTTTGTGAAAATTGTGAAGGATTTTCCAAAGTGGGCAAAATGTTAAAAAACGATAGGGCCGGTAGTGTCGAAAAAGTCAAAAATGGGGATATTCCCAAAACTTGCTAAAAGTGGCCGGGGGGCGGGATGAGTGAAAAATTAGCAAAATCAAGCACAGTTGGGGCGTTTTGTGAAAATTGTGAAGGATTTTCCAAAGTTGGCAAAAATTTAAAAAAAACGACAGGGCCGTTAGTGTCGAAAAAGTCAAAAATAGGAATGTTCCCAAACCTTGCTAAAAGGGGCCAGGGGGGCGGGCTGAGTGAAAAACTAGCAAAATCAAGCACAGTTGGGGCGTTTTGTGAAAAATGTGAAGGATTTTCCAAAGTGGGCAAAAATTTTAAAAAACGACAGGGCCGTTAGTGTCGAAAAAGTCAAAAATGGGGATTTTCCCAAACCTTGCTAAAAGGGGCCAGGGGGGCGGGATGAGTGAGAAAGGAGCAAAATCAAGCACAGTTTGGGTATTTTGTGAAAATTGTGAAGGATTTTCCAAAGTGGGCAAAAATTTTAAAAGGCCACAGGGCCGGTAGTGTCGAAAAAGTCAAAAATGGGGATTTTCCCAAAACTTGCTAAAAGTGGCCGGGAGGCGGGATGAGTGAGCAAAATCAAGCATAGTTGATGTGTAATGTGAAAATTGTGAAGGATTTTCCAAACCAGGCAAAAATTGAACAAAACGACAGGGCCGGTAGTGTCGAAAAAGTCAAAAATGGGGATTTTCCCAAACCTTGCTAAAAGGGGCCAGGGGGGCGGGATGAGTGAGAAAGGAGCAAAATCAAGCACAGTTGGGGCGTTTTGTGAAAATTGTGAAGGATTTTCCAAAGTGGGCAAAAATTTTAAAAGGTGACAGGGCCGGTAGTGTCGAAAAAGTCAAAAATGGGGATTTTCCCAAAACCTGCTAAAAGTGGCCGTGGGGCGGGATGTGTGAAAAACGAGCAAAATCAAGCACAGTTGGGGCGTTTTGTGAAAAATGTGAAGGATTTTCCAAAGTTGGGAAAAAATTTTAAAAACGACAGGGCCGTTAGTGTCGAAAAAGTCAAAAATGGGGATTTTCCCAAACCTTGCTAAAAGGGGCCAGGGGGGCGGGATGAGTGAGAAAAGAGCAAAATCAAGCACAGTTTGGGTATTTTGTGAAAATTGTGAAGGATTTTCCAAAGTGGGCAAAAATTTTAAAAGGCCACAGGGCCGGTAGTGTCGAAAAAGTCAAAAATGGGGATTTTCCCAAAACTTGCTAAAAGTGGCCGGGAGGCGGGATGAGTGAGCAAAATCAAGCACAGTTGATGTGTAATGTGAAAATTGTGAAGGATTTTCCAAACCAGGCAAAAATTGAAAAAAACGACAGGGCCGGTAGTGTCGAAAAAGTCAAAAATGGGGATTTTCCCAAACCTTGCAAAAAGGGGCAGGGGGCGGCCTCAGTGAATAACGAGCAAAATCAAGCACATTTGGGGCGTTTTGTGAAAATTGTGAAGTATTTTCCAAAGTGGGCAAAAATCTTAAAGAACGATAGGGCCGGTAGTGTCGAAAAAGTCAAAAATGGGGATTTTCCCAAAACCTGCTAAAAGTGGCCGGGAGGCGGGATGAGTGAAAAATTAGCAAAATCAAGCACAGTTGGGGCGTTTTGTGAAAATTGTGAAGGATTTTCCAAAGTTGGCAAAAATTGAAAAAAACGACAGGGCCGGTAGTGTCGAAAAAGTCAAAAATGGGAATTTTCCCAAACCTTGCTAAAAGGGGCCAGGGGGGCGGGCTGAGTGAAACACGAGCAAAATCAAGCACAGTTGGGGCGTTTTGTGAAAATTGTGAAGGATTTTCCAAAGTGGGCAAAAATTTTATAAGGCGACAGGGCCGGTAGTGTCGAAAAAGTCAAAAATGTGGATTTTCCCAAAACTTGCTAAAAGTGGCCGGGGGGCGGGATGAGTGAAAAACGAGCAAAATCAAGCACAGTTGGGGCGTTTTGTGAAAATTGTGAAGGATTTTCCAAATTGGGCAAACATTTTAAAAGGTGACAGGGCCGGTAGTGTCGAAAAAGTCAAAAATGGGGATTTTCCCAAAACTTGCTAAAAGTGGCCGGGAGGCGGGATGAGTGAGCAAAATCAAGCACAGTTGATATGTAATGTGAAAATTGTTAAGGATTTTCCAAACCAGACAAAAATTGAAAAAAACGACAGGGCCGGTAGTGTCGAAAAAGTCAAAAATGGGGATTTTCCCAAACCTTGCAAAAAGGGGCAGGGGGCGGCCTCAGTGAAAAACGAGCAAAATCAAGCACATTTGGGGCGTTTTGTGAAAATTGTGAAGTATTTTCCAAAGTTGGCAAAAATGTTAAAGAACGATAGGGCCGGTAGTGTCGAAAAAGTCAAAAATGGGGATTTTCCCAAAACTTGCTAAAAGTGGCCGGGGGGCGGGATGAGTGAAAAAATTGGAAAAAATCAAGCACAGTTGGGGCGTTTTGTGAAAATTGTGAAGGATTTTCCAAAGTGGGCAAAAATTTTAAAAGGCCACAGGGCCGGTAGTGTCGAAAAAGTCAAAAATGGGGATTTTGCCAAAACCTGCTAAAAGTGGCCGGTGGGCGGGATGAGTGAAAAAATTGGAAAAAATCAAGCACAGTTGGGGCGTTTTGTGAAAATTGTGAAGGATTTTCCAAAGTGGGCAAAAATTTTAAAAGGCGACAGGGCCGTTAGTGTCGAAAAAGTCAAAAATGGGGATTTTCCCAAAACCTGCTAAAAGTGGCCGGGGGGCGGGATGAATGAAAAACGAGCAAAATCAAGCACAGTTTGGGCGTTTTGTGAAAATTGTGAAGGATTTTCCAAAGTTGGCAAAAATTTTAAAAAACGACAGGGCCGTTAGTGTCGAAAAAGTCAAAAATGGGGATTTTCCCAAACCTTGCTAAAAGGGGCCAGGGGGGCGGGATGAGTGAGAAAGGAGCAAAATCAAGCACAGTTTGGGTATTTTGTGAAAATTGTGAAGGATTTTCCAAAGTGGGCAAAAATTTTAAAAGGCCACAGGGCCGGTAGTGTCGAAAAAGTCAAAAATGGGGATTTTCCCAAAACTAAAAGTGGCCGGGAGGCGGGATGAGTGAGCAAAATCAAGCACAGTTGATGTGTAATGTGAAAATTGTGAAAGATTTTCCAAACCGGGCAAAAATTGAATAAAACGATAGGGCCGGTAGTGTCGAAAAAGTCAAAAATGGGGATTTTCCCAAAACCTGCTAAAAGTGGCCGGGGTGCGGGATGAGTGAAAAACGAGCAAAATCAAGCACAGTTGGGGCGTTTTGTGAAAATTGTGAAGGATTTTCCAAAGTGGGCAAAAATGTTAAAAGGCGACAGGGCCGGTAGTGTCGAAAAAGTCAAAAATGTGGATTTTCCCAAAACTTGCTAAAAGTGGCCGGGAGGCGGGATGAGTGAGCAAAATCAAGCACAGTTGATGTGTAATGTTAAAATTGTGAAGGATTTTCCAAAGTGGGCAAAAATTTTAAAAGGCCACAGGGCCGGTAGTGTCGAAAAAGTCAAAAATGTGGATTTTCCCAAAACTTGCTAAAAGTGGCCGGGAGGCGGGATGAGTGAAAAACGAGCAAAATCAAGCACAGTTGGGGCATTTTGTGAAAATTGTGAAGGATTTTCCAAAGTGGGCAAAAATGTTAAAAGGCCACAGGGCCGGTAGTGTCGAAAAAGTCAAAAATGGGGATTTTCCCAAACCTTGCAAAAAGGGGCAGGGGGCGGCCTCAGTGAAAAACGAGCAAAATCAAGCACATTTGGGGCGTTTTGTGAAAATTGTGAAGTATTTTCCAAAGTTGGCAAAAATGTTAAAGAACGATAGGGCCGGTAGTGTCGAAAAAGTCAAAAATGGGGATTTTCCCAAAACTTGCTAAAAGGGGCCAGGAGGGCGGGATGAGTGAGAAAGGAGCAAAATCAAGCACAGTTTGGGTATTATGTGAAAATTGTGAAGGATTTTCCAAAGTGGGCAAAAATTTTAAAAGGCCACAGGGCCGGTAGTGTCGAAAAAGTCAAAAATGTGGATTTTCCCAAAACTTGCTAAAAGTGGCCGGGAGGCGGGATGAGTGAAAAACGAGCAAAATCAAGCACAGTTGGGGCATTTTGTGAAAATTGTGAAGGATTTTCCAAAGTGGGCAAAAATGTTAAAAGGCCACAGGGCCGGTAGTGTCGAAAAAGTCAAAAATGGGGATTTTCCCAAAACTTGCTAAAAGTGGCCGGGAGGCGGGATGAGTGAGCAAAATCAAGCACAGTTGATGTGTAATGTTAAAATTGTGAAGGATTTTCCAAAGTGGGCAAAAATTTTAAAAGGCCACAGGGCCGGTAGTGTCGAAAAAGTCAAAAATGGGGATTTTCCCAAAACCTGCTAAAAGTGGCCGGGGTGGGCAGGATGAGTGAGCAAAATCAAGCACAGTTGATGTGTAATGTGAAAATTGTGAAAGATTTTCCAAACCGGGCAAAAATTGAATAAAACGATAGGGCCGGTAGTGTCGAAAAAGTCAAAAATGTGGATTTTCCCAAAACTTGCTAAAAGTGGCCGGGAGGCGGGATGAGTGAAAAACGAGCAAAATCAAGCACAGTTGGGGCGTTTTGTGAAAATTGTGAAGGATTTTCCAAAGTGGGCAAAAATGTTAAAAGGCGACAGGGCCGGTAGTGTCGAAAAAGTCAAAAATGTGGATTTTCCCAAAACTTGCTAAAAGTGGCCGGGAGGCGGGATGAGTGAGCAAAATCAAGCACAGTTGATGTGTAATGTTAAAATTGTGAAGGATTTTCCAAAGTGGGCAAAAATTTTAAAAGGCGACAGGGCCGGTAGTGTCGAAAAAGTCAAAAATGGGGATATTCCCAAAACTTGCTAAAAGTGGCCGGGGGGCGGGATGAGTGAAAAATTAGAAAACATCAAGCACAGTTGGGGCGTTTTGTGAAAATTGTGAAGGATTTTCCAAAGTGGGCAAAAATGTTAAAAAACGATAGGGCCGGTAGTGTCGAAAAAGTCAAAAATGGGGATATTCCCAAAACTTGCTAAAAGTGGCCGGGGGGCGGGATGAGTGAAAAATTAGCAAAATCAAGCACAGTTGGGGCGTTTTGTGAAAATTGTGAAGGATTTTCCAAAGTTGGTAAAAATTTAAAAAAACGACAGGGCCGGTAGTGTCGAAAAAGTCAAAAATGGGGATTTTCCCAAAACTTGCTAAAAGTGGCCGGGGGGCGGGATGAGTGAAAAAATTGGAAAAAATCAAGCACAGTTGGGGCGTTTTGTGAAAATTGTGAAGGATTTTCCAAAGTGGGCAAAAATGTTAAAAGGCGACAGGGCCGGTAGTGTCGAAAAGTCAAAAATGGGGATTTTCCCAAAACTTGCTAAAAGTGGCCGGGAGGCGGGATGAGTGAGCAAAATCAAGCACAGTTGATGTGTAATGTGAAAATTGTGAAGGATTTTCCAAACCAGGCAAAAATTTAAAAAAACGACAGGGCCGGTAATGTTGAAAAAGTCAAAAATGGGGATTTTCCCAAACCTTGCAAAAAGGGGCAGGGGGCGGCCTCAGTGAAAAACGAGCAAAAGCAAGCACATTTGGGGTGTTTTGTGAAAATTGTGAAGGATTTTCCAAAGTGGGCAAAAATGTTAAAAGGCCACAGGGACGGTAGTGTCGAAAAAGTCAAAAATGCGGATTTTCCCAAACCTTGCAAAAAGGGGCCGGGGGGCGGGCTCAGCAAAAAACGAGCGAAATCAAGCACATTTGGGGCGTTTTGTGAAAATTGTGAAGGATTTTCTAAAGTGGGCAAAAATGTTAAAAGGCGACAGGGCCGGTAGTGTCGAAAAAATCAAAAATGGGGATTTTCCCAAAACTTGCTAAAAGTGGCCGGGGGGCGGGATGAGTGAAAAACAAGCAAAATCAAGCACAGTTGGGGCGTTTTGTGAAAATTGTGAAGGATTTTCCAAAGTTGGCAAAAATTTAAAAAAACGACAGGGCCGGTAGTGTCGAAAAAGTCAAAAATGGGGATTTTCCTTAACCTTGCTAAAAGGGGCCAGGGGGGCGGGATGAGTGAGAAAGGAGCAAAATCAAGCACAGTTTGGGTATTTTGTGAAAATTGTGAAGGATTTTCCAAAGTGGGCAAACATTTTAAAAGGCCACAGGGCCGGTAGAGTCTAAAAAGTCAAAAATGGGGATTTTCCCAAAACTTGCTAAAAGTGGCCGGGAGGCGGGATGAGTGAGCAAAATCAAGCACAGTTGATGTGTAATGTTAAAATTGTGAAGGATTTTCCAAAGTGGGCAAAAATTTTAAAAGGCCACAGGGCCGGTAGTGTCGAAAAAGTCAAAAGTGGGGATTTTCCCAAAACCTGCTAAAAGTGGCCGGGGGGCGGGATGAGTGAGCAAAATCAAGCACAGTTGATGTGTAATGTGAAAATTGTGAAGGATTTTCCAAACCAGGCAAAAATTGAAAAAAAACGACAGGGCCGGTAGTGTCGAAAAAGTCAAAAATGGGGATTTTCCCAAACCTTGCAAAAAGGGGCAGGGGGCGGCCTCAGTGAAAAACGAGCAAAATCAAGCACATTTGGGGCGTTTTGTGAAAATTGTGAAGTATTTTCCAAAGTTGGCAAAAATGTTAAAGAACGATAGGGCCGGTAGTGTCGAAAAAGTCAAAAATGGGGATTTTCCCAAAACTTGCTAAAAGTGGCCGGGGGGCGGGATGAGTGAAAAAATTGGAAAAAATCAAGCACAGTTGGGGCGTTTTGTGAAAATTGTGAAGGATTTTCCAAAGTGGGCAAAAATTTTAAAAGGCCACAGGGCCGGTAGTGTCGAAAAAGTCAAAAATGTGGATTTTCCCAAAACTTGCTAAAAGTGGCCGGGGGGCGGGATGAATGAAAAACGAGCAAAATCAAGCACAGTTTGGGAGTTTTGTGAAAATTGTGAAGGATTTTCCAAAGTGGGCAAAAATGTTAAAAGGCGACAAGGCCGGTGGTGTCGAAGAAGTCAAAAATGCGGATTTTCCCAAAACTTGCTAAAAGTGGCCGGGGGGCGGGATGAGTGAAAAACGAGCAAAATCAAGCACAGTTGGGGCGTTTTGTGAAAATTGTGAAGGATTTTCCAAAGTTGGCAAAAATTAGAAAAAAACGACAGGGCCGTTAGTGTCGAAAAAGTCAAAAATGGGGATTTTCCAGAACCTTGCTAAAAGTGGCCGGGGGGCGGGTTGAGTGAAAAACGAGCAAAATCAAGCACAGTTGGGGCGTTTTGTGAAAATTTTGAAGGATTTTCCAAAGTGGGCAAAAATGTTAAAAGGCCACAGGGCCGGTAGTGTCGAAAAAGTCAAAAATGGGGATTTTCCCAAAACTTGCTAAAAGTGGCCGGGGGGCGGGATGAGTGAGCAAAATAAAGCACAGTTGATGTGTAATGTTAAAATTGTGAAGGATTTTCCAAACCAGGCAAAAATTGAAAAAAACGACAGGTCCGGTAGTGTCGAAAAAGTCAAAAATGTGGATTTTCCCAAACCTTGCAAAAAGGGGCCGGGGGGCGGGCTCAGTAAAAAACGAGCGAAATCAAGCACATTTGGGGCGTTTTGTGAAAATTGTGAAGGATTTTCCAAAGTGGGCAAAAATGTTAAAAGACCACAGGGACGGTAGTGTCGAAAAAGTCAAAAATGGGGATTTTCCCAAACCTTGCTAAAAGGGGCCAGGGGGGCGGGCTGAGTGAAACACGAGCAAAATCAAGCACAGTTGGGGTGTTTTGTGAAAATTGTGAAGGATTTTCCAAAGTGGGCAAAAATTTTAAAAGGCGACAGGGCCGGTAGTGTCGAAAAAGTCAAAAATGTGGATTTTCCCAAAACTTGCTAAAAGTGGCCGGGGGGCGGGATGAGTGAAAAACGAGCAAAATCAAGCACAGTTGGGGCGTTTTGTGAAAATTGTTAAGGATTTTCCAAAGTTGGCAAAAATTTAAAAAAACGACAGGGCCGTTAGTGTCGAAAAAGTCAAAAATGGGGATTTTCCCAAACCTTGCTAAAAGGGGCCAGGGGGCATGATGAGTGGGAAAGGAGCAAAATAAAGCACAGTTTGGGTATTTTGTGAAAATTGTGAAGGATTTTCCAAAGTGGGCAAAAATTTTAAAAGGCGACAGGGCCGGTAGTGTCGAAAAAGTCAAAAATGGGGATTTTCCCAAAACTTGCTAAAGGTGGCCGGGGGGCGGGCTGAGTGAGAAAGGAGCAAAATCAAGCACAGTTTGAGTATTTTGTGAAAATTGTGAAGGATTTTCCAAAGTGGGCAAAAATTTAAAAAACATGACAGGGCCGTTAGTGTCGAAAAAGTCAAAAATGGGAATTTTCCCAAACCTTGCTAAAAGGGGCCAGGGGGGCGAGCTGAATGAAACACGAGCAAAATCAAGCACAGTTGTGGTGTTTTGTGAAAATTGTGAAGGATTTTCCAAAGTGGGCAAAAATTTTAAAAGGCGACAGGGCCGGTAGTGTCGAAAAAGTCAAAAATGTGGATTTTCCCAAAACTTGCTAAAAGTGGCCGGGGGGCGGGATGAGTGAAAAACGAGCAAAATCAAGCACAGTTGGGGCGTTTTGTGAAAATTGTTAAGGATTTTCCAAAGTTGGCAAAAATTTAAAAAAACGACAGGGCCGTTAGTGTCGAAAAAGTCAAAAATGGGGTTTTTCCCAAACCTTGCTAAAAGGGGCCAGGGGGCAGGATGAGTGGGAAAGGAGCAAAATCAAGCACAGTTTGGGTATTTTGTGAAAATTGTGAAGGATTTTCCAAAGTGGGCAAAATTTTTAAAAGGCCACAGGGCCGTTAGTGTCGAAAAAGTCAAAAATGGGGATTTTCCCAAAACCTGCTAAAAGTGGCCGGGGGGCGGGATGAGTGAGCAAAATCAAACACAGTTGATGTGTAATGTGAAAATTGTGAAGGATTTTCCAAAGTGGGCAAACATTTTAAAAGGCGACAGGGCCGGTAGTGTCGAAAAAGTCAAAAATGGGAATTTTCCCAAAACTTGCTAAAGGTGGCCGGGGGGCGGGCTGAGTGAGAAAGGAGCAAAATCAAGCACAGTTTGAGTATTTTGTGAAAATTGTGAAGGATTTTCCAAAGTTGGCAAAAATTTTAAAAAACGACAGGGCCGGTAGTGTCGAAAAAAGTCAAAAATGGGGATTTTCCCAAACCTTGCTAAAAGGGGCCAGGGGGGCGGGATGAGTGAGAAAGGAGCAAAATCAAGCACAGTTTGGGTATTTTGTGAAAATTGTGAAGGATTTTCCAAAGTGGGCAAAAATTTTAAAAGGCGACAGGGCCGGTAGTGTCGAAAAAGTCAAAAATGGGGATTTTCCCAAAACTTGCTAAAAGTGGCCGGGGGGCGGGATGAGTGAAAAACGAGCAAAATCAAGCACAGTTGGGGCGTTTTGTGAAAATTGTGAAGGATTTTCCAAAGTGGGCAAAAATTTAAAAAAACGACAGAACCGTTAGTGTCGAAAAAGTCAAAAATGGGGATTTTCCCAAACCTTGCTAAAATGGGCTAGGGTGGCGGGATGAGTGAGAAAGGAGCAAAATCAAGCACAGTTTGGGTATTTTGTGAAAATTGTGAAGGATTTTCCAAAGTGGGCAAAAATTTTAAAAGGCCACAGGGCCGGTAGTGTCGAAAAAGTCAAAAATGTGGATTTTCCCAAAACTTGCTAAAAGTGGCCCGGGGGCGGGATGAGTGAAAAACGAGCAAAATCAAGCACAGTTGGGGCGTTTTGTGAAAATTGTGAAGGATTTTCCAAAGTGGGCAAAAATTTTAAAAGGCCACAGGGCCGGTAGTGTCGAAAAAGTCAAAAATGGGGATTTTCCCAAAACCTGCTAAAAGTGGCCGGGAGGCGGGATGAGTGAGCAAAATCAATCACAGTTGATGTGTAATGTTAAAATTGTGAAGGATTTTCCAAAGTGGGCAAAAATTTTAAAAGGCGACAGGGCCGGTAGTGTCGAAAAAGTCAAAAATGGTGATTTTCCCAAAACCTGCTAAAAGTGGCCGGGGGGCGGGATGAGTGAGCAAAATCAAGCACAGTTGATGTGTAATGTGAAAATTGTGAAGGATTTTCCAAACCAGGCAAAAATTGAAAAAAACGACAGGGCCGGTAGTGTCGAAAAAGTCTAAAATGCGGATTTTCCCAAACCTTGCAAAAAGGGGCCGGGGGGTGGGCTCAGTAAAAAACGAGCAAAATCAAGCACATTTGGGGCGTTTTGTGAAAATTGTGAAGGATTTTCCAAAGTGGGCAAAAATGTTAAAAGTCCACACGGATGGTAGTGTCGAAAAAGTCAAAAATGGGGATTTTCCCAAAACTTGCTAAAAGTGACCGGGGGGCGGGATGAGTAAAAAACGAGCAAAATCAAGCACATTTGGGGCGTTTTGTGAAAATTGTGAAGGATTTTCCAAAGTGGGCAAAAATGTTAAAAGTCCACACGGATGGTAGTGTCGAAAAAGTCAAAAATGGGGATTTTCCCAAAACTTGCTAAAAGTGACCGGGGGGCGGGATGAGTGAAAAAGGAGCAAAATCAAGCACAGTTGGGGCGTTTTGTGAAAATTGTGAAGGATTTTCCAAAGTGGGCAAAAATTTTAAAAAAACGACAGGGCCGGTAGTGTCGAAAAAAGTCAAAAATGGGGATTTTCCCAAAACTTGCTAAAAGTGGCCGGGAGGCGGGATGATTGAGCAAAATCAAGCACAGTTGATGTGTAATGTTAAAATTGTGAAGGATTTTCCAAAGTGGACAAAAATTTTAAAAGGCGACAGGGCCGGTAGTGTCGAAAAAGTCAAAAATGGGGATTTTCCCAAAACCTGCTAAAAGTGGCCGGGGGGCGGGATGAGTGAGAAAAATCAAACACAGTTGATGTGTAATGTGAAAATTGTGAAGGATTTTCCAAACCGGGCAAAAATTGAATAAAACGATAGGGCCGGTAGTGTCGAAAAAGTCAAAAATGTGGATTTTCCCAAAACTTGCTAAAAGTGGCCGGGGGACGGGATGAGTGAAAAACGAGCAAAATCAAGCACAGTTGGGGCGTCTTGTGAAAATTGTGAAGGATTTTTCAAAGTTGGCAAAAATTTAAAAAAACGACAGGGCCGTCAGTGTCGAAAAAGTCAAAAATGGGGATTTTCCCAAACCTTGCTAAAAGGGGCCAGGGGGGCGGGATGAGTGAGAAAGGAGCAAAATCAAGCACAGTTTGGGTATTTTGTGAAAATTGTGAAGGATTTTCCAAAGTGGGCAAAAATTTTAAAAGGCCACAGGGCCGGTAGTGTCGAAAAAGTCAAAAATGTGGATTTTCCCAAAACTTGCTAAAAGTGGCCGGGGGGCGGGATGAGTGAAAAACGAGCAAAATCAAGCACAGTTGGGGCGTTTTGTGAAAATTGTGAAGGATTTTCCAAAGTGGGCAAAAATTTTAAAAAACGACAGGGCCGGTAGTGTCGAAAAAAGTCAAAAATGGGGATTTTCCCAAACCTTGCTAAAAGGGGACAGGGGGGCGGGATGAGTGAGAAAGGAGCAAAATCAGTTGGGTATTTTGTGAAAATTGTGAAGGATTTTCCAAAGTGGGCAAAAATTTTAAAAGGCCACAGGGCCGGAAGTGTCGAAAAAGTCAAAAATGGGGATTTTCCCAAAACTTGCTAAAAGTGGCCGGGAGGCGGGATGATTGAGCAAAATCAAGCACAGTTGATGTGTAATGTTAAAATTGTGAAGGATTTTCCAAAGTGGACAAAAATTGAATAAAACGATAGGGCCGGTAGTGTCGAAAATGTCAAAAATGGGGATTTTCCCAAAACTTGCTAAAAGTGGCCGGGGGACGGGCTGAGTGAAAAACGAGCAAAATCAAGCACAGTTGGGGCGTTTTGTGAAAATTGTGAAGGATTTTCCAAAGTGGGCAAAAATGTTAAAAGGCGACAGGGCCGGTAGTGTCGAAAAAGTCAAAAATGTGGATTTTCCCAAAACTTGCTAAAAGTGGCCGGGGGGCGGGATGAGTGAAAAAAGAGCAAAGTCAAGCACAGTTGGGGCGTTTTGTGAAAATTGTGAAGGATTTTCCAAAGTGGGCAAAAATTTTAAAAGGCCACAGGGCCGGTAGTGTCGAAAAAGTCAAAAATTGGGATTTTCCCAAAACCTGCTAAAAGTGGCCGGGGGGCGGGATGAGTGAAAAACGAGCAAAATCAAGCACAGTTGGGGCGTCTTGTGAAAATTGTGAAGGATTTTTCAAAGTTGGCAAAAATTTAAAAAAACGACAGGGCCGTCAGTGTCGAAAAAGTCAAAAATGGGGATTTTCCCAAACCTTGCTAAAAGGGGCCAGGGGGGCGGGATGAGTGAGAAAGGAGCAAAATCAAGCACAGTTTGGGTATTTTGTGAAAATTGTGAAGGATTTTCCAAAGTGGGCAAAAATTTTAAAAGGCCACAGGGCCGGTAGTGTCGAAAAAGTAAAAAATGTAGATTTTCCCAAAACTTGCTAAAAGTGGCCGGGGGGCGGGATGTGTGAAAAACGAGCAAAATCAAGCACAGTTGGGGCGTTTTGTGAAAATTGTGAAGGATTTTCCAAAGTTGGCAAAAATTTTAAAAAAAACGACAGGGCCGTTAGTGTCGAAAAAGTCAAAAAAAGGGGATTTTCCCAAAACTTGCTAAAATTGGATGAGTGAGCAAAATCAAGCACAGTTGATGTGTAATGTGAAAATTGTGAAGGATTTTCCAAAGTGGGCAAAAATTTTTAAAGGCGACAGGGCCGGTAGTGTCGAAAAAGTCAAAAATGCGGATTTTCCCAAAACCTTGCTAAAAAGGGGCCAGGGGGGCGGACTGAGCCAGAAAGGAGCAAAATCAAGCACAGTTGGGGCGTTGTGTGAAAATTGTGAAGGATTTTCCAAAGTGGGCAAAAATTGAAACAGTTGACTCATTGTGTTCAGAGTAAAATAAGAGCAATGCAAAAGCAAGCTACATATAGGGGATCTGTGAGAAGATATCAGACGTTTTGTATCGAAAGTGTGGTTCACGTGGGGGGATGCACACATTAGCCCGGGAAAGAGCCAGGTTCCCAAAACAAACACCTAATTGGTAACTTTGAAGTGTTACACGTTTAGTCTGGAAGGTGTGGTTCACGTAGGGGGAAAGGCACATAAGCACGGGAAAGAGAGGACACATGGTCTGTCTGAAAGGGGTTCACGTGGGGTGGAGTGTGTGTGTGTGTGTGCGTGCGTGTTTGTGTGTGTGTGTGTGTGTGTGTGTGTGTGTGTGTGCGTGTATGTGTTTGTGTGTGTTAGTGTGTGTGCGCGTGTAGGTGTGTTTGTGTGTGCGTGTGGTGGTGGTGGTGGATTTGTGGTTGTGTACTATCTGATGAATGATCACAATATAAGGTCACCCATTCATTTCCTATGGCGGTCATTTTTGACCGGGAACACCACAGGTGTTACAAAGTTGACTAAACAACTCAAAATTCAATGAAAGTAGTGATCAGCAATTGTATATGTTCAAATGCCTAGTGTGGAGGATATCATAAGCCCTTGAGACAGTAAAATGTAAAACACAATATTTATGATTGATCGAAATGGAAATCGGTCAGATTTGACCCGAACACGACAGTAAGGTTAAATCGTCTTTTCTCACCAAGATCATCCAAATGCACACTGAATCACTTATTCTGTCTGGAAATCCACAAAAAACCCAGATAATGCAGAATTCACCACATTGAACTGTTTCTGTTGATAAAATGGCTGTTTTAGCAGTTCTGTTAAGAGAATGACTTACAAATATGATTTTATGGCTTAAAACGTCTTTTCTCACCAAGATCACACAAAATCACTTATTCTGTCTGGAAATCCACAAAAAACCCAGATAATGCAGGATTCACGACATTGAACTGTTTCTGTTGATAAAACGGCTGTTTTAGCAGCTCTGTTGAGAGAATGTATTACAAACATATTTTTATTGCTTTAATCGTCTTTTCTCACCAAGATCATCCAAATGCACACTGAATCACTTATTCTGTCTGGAAATCCACAAAAAACCCAGATAATGCAGAATTCACCACATTGAACTGTTTCTGTTGATAAAACGGCTGTTTTAGCAGCTCTGTTAACAGAATGGCTTACAAATAGGTTTTTATGGCTTAAAACGTCTTTTCTCACCAAGATCATCCAAATGCACACTGAATCACTTATTCTGTCTGGAAATCCACAAAAAACCCAGATAATGCAGAATTCACCAAATTGAACTGTTTCTGTTGATAAAACAGCGTTTTCAGCAGTTCTGTTAAGAGAATGTATTACAAACATATTTTTATTGCTTTAATCGTCTTTTCTCACCATGCTCATCCAAATGCACACTGAATCACTTATTCTGTCTGGAAATCCACAAAAAAACCAGATAATGCAGAATTCACCACATTGAACTGTTTCTGTTGATAAAACGGCTGTTTTAGCAGCTCTGTTAAGAGAATGTATTACAAACATATTTTTATTGCTTTAACCGTCTTTTCCTCACCAAGATCATCCAAATGCACACTGAATCACTTATTCTGTCTGGAAATCCACAAAAACCCAGATAATGCAGAATTCACCACATTGAACTGTTTCTGTTGATAAAACCGCGTTTTCAGCAGTTCTGTTAAGAGAATGACTTACAAATATGATTTTATGGCTTAAAACGTCTTTTCTCACCAAGATCATCCAAATGCACACTGAATCACTTATTCTGTCTGGAAATCCACAAAAAACCCAGATAATGCAGAATTCACCACATTGAACTGTTTCTGTTGATAAAACGGCTGTTTTAGCAGTTCTGTTAACAGAATGGCTTACAAATAGGTTTTTATGGCTTAAAACGTCTTTTCTCACCAAGATCATCCAAATGCACACTGAATCACTTATTCTATCTGGAAATCCACAAAAAACCCAGATAATGCAGAATTCACCAAATTGAACTGTTTCTGTTGATAAAACAGCGTTTTCAGCAGTTCTGTTAAGAGAATGTATTACAAACATATTTTTATTGCTTTATTCGTCTTTTCTCACCATGCTCATCCAAATGCACACTGAATCACTTATTCTGTCTGGAAATCCACAAAAAACCCAGATAATGCAGAATTCACCACAATGAACTGTTTCTGTTGATAAAACGGCTGTTTTAGCAGCTCTGTTAACAGAATGGCTTACAAATAGGTTTTTATGGCTTAAAACGTCTTTTCTCACCAAGATCATCCAAATGCACACTGAATCACTTATTCTGTCTGGAAATCCACAAAAACCCAGATAATGCAGAATTCACCACATTGAACTGTTTCTGTTGATAAAACCGCGTTTTCAGCAGTTCTGTTAAGAGAATGACTTACAAATATGATTTTATGGCTTAAAACGTCTTTTCTCACCAAGATCACACAAAATCACTTATTCTGCCTGGAAATCCACAACAAACCCAGATAATGCAGAATTCACCACATTGAACTGTTTCTGTTGATAAAACGGCTGTTTTAGCAGCTCTGTTAAGAGAATGGCTTACAAATAGGTTTTTATGGCTTAAAACGTCTTTTCTCACCAAGATCATCCAAATGCACACTGAATCACTTATTCTGTCTGGAAATCCACAAAAAACCCAGATAATGCAGAATTCACCAAATTGAACTGTTTCTGTTGATAAAACAGCGTTTTCAGCAGTTCTGTTAAGAGAATGTATTACAAACATATTTGTATTGCTTTAATCGTCTTTTCTCACCATGCTCATCCAAATGCACACTGAATCACTTATTCTGTCTGGAAATCCACAAAAAAAACAGATAATGCAGAATTCACCACACTGAACTGTTTCTGTTGATAAAACGGCAGTTTTAGCAGCTCTGTTAAGAGAATGTATTACAAACATATTTTTATTGCTTTAACCGTCTTTTCCTCACCAAGATCATCCAAATGCACACTGAATCACTTATTCTGTCTGGAAATCCACAAAAAACCCAGATAATGCAGAATTCACCACATTGAACTGTTTCTGTTGATAAAACAGCGTTTTCAGCAGCTCTGTTAAGAGAATGTATTACAAACATATTTTTATTGCTTTAACCGTCTTTTCCTCACTAAGATCATCCAAATGCACACTGAATCACTTATTCTGTCTGGAAATCCACAAAAAACCCAGATAATGCAGAATTCACCACAATGAACTGTTTCTGTTGATAAAACGGCTGTTTTAGCAGCTCTGTTAACAGAATGGCTTACAAATAGGTTTTTATGGCTTAAAACGTCTTTTCTCACCAAAATCATCCAAATGCACACTGAATCACTTATTCTGTCTGGAAATCCACAAAAAACCCAGATAATGCAGAATTCACCAAATTGAACTGTTTCTGTTGATTAAACAGCGTTTTCAGCAGTTCTGTTAAGAGAATGTATTACAAACATATTTTTATTGCTTTAATCGTCTTTTCTCACCAAGCTCATCCAAATGCACACTGAATCACTTATTCTGTCTGGAAATCCACAAAAAAAACAGATAATGCAGAATTCACCACATTGAACTGTTTCTGTTGATAAAACGGCTGTTTTAGCAGCTCTGTTAAGAGAATGTATTACAAACATATTGTTATTGCTTTAACCGTCTTTTCCTCACCAAGATCATCCAAATGCACACTGAATCACTTATTCTGTCTGGAAATCCACAAAAACCCAGATAATGCAGAATTCACCACATTGAACTGTTTCTGTTGATAAAACCGCGTTTTCAGCAGTTCTGTTAGGAGAATGACTTACAAATATGATTTTATGGCTTAAACGTCTTTTCTCACCAAGATCACACAAAATCACTTATTCTGTCTGGAAATCCACAAAAAACCCAGATAATGCAGAATTCACCACATTGAACTGTTTCTGTGATAAAACGGCTGTTTTAGCAGCTCTGTTAAGAGAATGTATTACAAACATATTTTTATTGCTTTAATCGTCTTTTCCTCACCAAGATCATCCAAATGCACACTGAATCACTTATTCTGTCTGGAAATCCACAAAAAACCAGATAATGCAGGATTCACCACATTGAACTGTTTCTGTTGATAAAACGGCTGTTTTAGCAGCTCTGTTAAGAGAATGTATTACAAACATATTGTTATTGCTTTAAACCGTCTTTTTCTCACCAAGATCATCCAAATGCACACTGAATCACTTATTCTGTCTGGAAATCCACAAAAAACCCAGATAATGCAGAATTCACCACATTGAACTGTTTCTGTTGATAAAACAGCGTTTTCAGCAGTTCTGTTAAGAGAATGTATTACAAACATATTTTTATTGCTTTAATCGTCTTTTCTCACCAAGCTCATCCAAATGCACACTGAATCACTTATTCTGTCTGGGAATGGAGAAAAAATGTACATAATGCAGAATTCACCACATTGAATTGTTTCTGTTAATAAAACAGCCTTTCCAGCAGTTCTTGAGAGAATGGCTTACAAAAATGTATTAATGGCTTAAAACGTCTTTTCTCACCAAGATAACCCCAACCCTAACCCTAACCCTAACCCTCATCCAGTTGGGGCGTTATGTGAAAATTGTGAAGGATTTTCCAAAGTGGGCCAAAATTTAAAAGAGTGTCGGAAATGTCATGAATGGGGAAGGGTGGGTGATTGTCCCAAACCTTGCTAAAAGTGGCCGGGGGACGGGCTGAGTGAAAAACGAGCAAAATCAAGCACAGTTGGGGCGTTTTGTGAAAATTGTGAAGGATTTTCCAAAGTGTGCAAAAATTAAAAAAAAAAAAAAAGACAGGGTTGGTAGTATTAAAAAAGTCAAAAATGGGGATTTTCCCAAAACTTGCTAAAAGGGGCCAGGGGGGCGGGCTGAGTGAAAAACGAGCAAAATCAAGCACAGTTGGGAAGTTTTGTGAAAATTGTGAAGGATTTTCCAAAGTGGGCAAAAATTTAAAAAAAAAAGACAGGGCTGGTAGTGTTGAAGAAGTCAAAAATGGGGATTTTCCCAAAACTTGCTAAAAGGGGCCAGGGGGGCGGGCTGAGTGAAAAACGAGCAAAATCAAGCACAGTTTGGGGCGTTTTGTGAAAATTGTGAAGGATTTTCCAAAGTGGGCAAAATTTTTTAAAAAGACAGGGCCGGTAGTGTCGAAAAAGTAAAAAAATGGGGATTTTCCCAAAACTTGCTAAAAGGGGGCAGGGGGCGGGATGAGTGAAAAACGAGCAAAATCAAGCACAGTTGGGGCGTTTTGTGAAAATTGTGAAGGATTTTCCAAAGTGGGCAAAAATTTTTTAAAAACGACAGGGCCGTTAAGTTCTGAAAAAGTCAAAAATGGGGATTTTCCCAAACCTTGCTAAAAGGGGCCAGGGGGGCGGGCTGAGTGAAAAACGAGCAAAATCAAGCACAGTTGGGACGTTTTGTGAAAATTGTGAAGGATTTTCCAAAGTGGGCAAAAATTTAAAAAAACGACAGGGCCGTTAAGTGTCGAAAAAGTCAAAAATGGGGATTTTCCCAAAACTTGCTAAAAGGGGCCAGGGGGGCGAGCTGAGTGAAAAACGAGCAAAATCAAGCACAGTTGGGGCGTTTTATGAAAATTGTGAAGGATTTTCCAAAGTGGGCAAAAATTAAAAAAAAAAAAAAAGACAGGGCTGGTAGTGTTGAAAAAGTCAAAAATGGGGATTTTCCCAAAACTTGCTAAAAGGGGCCAGGGGGGCGGGCTGAGTGAAAAACGAGCAAAATCAAGCACAGTTGGGGCGTTTTGTGAAAATTGTGAAGGATTTTCCAAAGTGGCGAAATTTAAAAAAAACGACAGGGCCGTTAAGTGTCGAAAAAGTCAAAAATGGGGATTTCCCAAAAACTTGCTAAAAGGGGGCAGGGGGCGGGATGAGTGAAAAACGAGCAAAATCAAGCACAGTTGGGGCGTTTTGTGAAAATTGTGAAGGATTTTCCAAAGTTGGCAAAAATTTAAAAAAAACGACAGGGCCGTTAAGTGTCGAAAAAGTCAAAAATGGGGATTTTCCCAAAACTTGATAAAAGGGGCCAGGGGGGCGGGATGAGTGAAAAACGAGCAAAATCAAGCACAGTTGGGGCGTTTTGTGAAAATTGTGAAGGATTTTCCAAAGTGGGCAAAATTTAAAAAAAACGACAGGGCCGTTAAGTGTCGAAAAAGTCAAAAATGGGGATTTTCCAAAAACTTGCTAAAAGGGGGGCAGGGGGCGGGATGAGTGAAAAACGAGCAAAATCAAGCACAGTTGGGGCGTTTTGTGAAAATTGTGAAGGATTTTCCAAAGTGGGCAAAAATTTAAAAAAAACGACAGGGCCGTTAAGTGTCGAAAAAGTCAAAAATGGGGATTTTCCCAAAACTTGATAAAAGGGGCCAGGGGGGCGAGCTGAGTGAAAGCGAGCAAAATCAAGCACAGTTGGGGCGTTTTATGAAAATTGTGAAGGATTTTCCAAAGTGGGCAAAAATTAAAAAAAAAAAAGACAGGGCTGGTAGTGTTGAAAAAGTCAAAAATGGGGATTTTCCCAAAACTTGCTAAAAGGGGCCAGGGGGGCGGGCTGAGTGAAAAACGAGCAAAATCAAGCACAGTTGGGGCGTTTTGTGAAAATTGTGAAGGATTTTCCAAAGTGGGCAAAAAATTTTAAAAAACAACAGGGCCGTTAAGTCTCGAAAAAGTCAAAAATGGGGATTTTCCCAAAACTTGATAAAAGGGGCCAGGGGGGCGAGCTGAGTGAAAAACGAGCAAAATCAAGCACAGTTGGGGTGTTTTGTGAAAATTGTGAAGGATTTTCCAAAGTGGGCAAAAATTTAAAATAACGACAGGGCCGTTAAGTGTCGAAAAAGTCAAAAATGGGGATTTTCCCAAAACTTGCTAAAAGGGGGCAGGGGGCGGGATGAGTGAAAAACGAGCAAAATCAAGCACAGTTGATGTGTAATGTGAAAATTGTGAAGGATTTTCCATACCGGGCAAAAATTGAATAAAACGACAGGGCCGGTAGTGTCGAAAATGTCAAAAATGGGGATTTTCCCAAAACTTGCTAAAAGTGGCCGGGGGGACGGGCTGAGTGAAAAACGAGCAAAATCAAGCACAGTTGGGGCGTTTTGTGAAAATTGTGAAGGATTTTCCAAAGTGGGCAAAAATTTAAAAAAAAAAGACAGGGTTGGTAGTATTAAAAAAAGTCAAAAATGGGATTTTCCCAAAACTTGCTAAAAGGGGCCAGGGGGGCGGGCTGAGTGAAAAACGAGCAAAATCAAGCACAGTTGGGGCGTTTTATGAAAATTGTGAAGGATTTTCCAAAGTGGGCAAAAATTTAAAAAAAAAAAAAGACAGGGCTGGTAGTGTTGAAAAAGTCAAAAATGGGGATTTTCCCAAAACTTGCTAAAAGGGGCCATGGGGGCGGCTGAGTGAAAAACGAGCAAAATCAAGCACAGTTGGGGCGTTTTGTGAAAATTGTGAAGGATTTTCCAAAGTGGGCAAAATTTGAAAAAAACGACAGGGCCGTTAAGGGTCGAAAAATTCAAAAATGGGGATTTTCCCAAACTTTGCTAAGGGGGCCAGGGGGGCGGGCTGAGTGAAAAACGAGCAAAATCAAGCACAGTTGGGGCGTTTTGTGAAAATTGTGAAGGATTTTCCAAAGTGGGCAAAATTTAAAAAAAACGACAGGGCCGTTAAGTGTCGAAAAAGTCAAAAATGGGGATTTTCCAAAAACTTGCTAAAAGGGGGCAGGGGGCGGGATGAGTGAAAAACGAGCAAAATCAAGCACAGTTGGGGCGTTTTGTGAAAATTGTGAAGGATTTTCCAAAGTGGGCAAATTTTTTTTAAAAAGACAGGGCTGGTAGTGTCGAAAAAGTCAAAAATGGGGATTTTCCCAAAACTTGCTAAAAGGGGGCATGGGGGCGGGATGAGTGAAAAACGAGCAAAATCAAGCACAGTTGGGGCGTTTTGTGAAAATTGTGAAGGATTTTCCAAAGTGGGCAAAAATTTTAAAAAAAACGACAGGGCCGTTAAGTGTCGAAAAAGTCAAAAATGGGGATTTCCCAAAACTTGCTAAAAGGGGCCAGGGGGGCGGGCTGAGTGAAAAACGAGCAAAATCAAGCACAGTTGGGGCGTTTTGTGAAAATTGTGAAGGATTTTCCAAAGTGGGCAAAAATTTTTAAAAAACAACAGGGCCGTTAAGTCTCGAAAAAGTCAAAAATGGGGATTTTCCCAAAACTTGATAAAAGGGGCCAGGGGGGCGAGCTGAGTGAAAAACGAGCAAAATCAAGCACAGTTGGGGTGTTTTGTGAAAATTGTGAAGGATTTTCCAAAGTGGGCAAAAATTTAAAATAACGACAGGGCCGTTAAGTGTCGAAAAAGTCAAAAATGGGATTTTCCCAAAACTTGCTAAAAGGGGGCAGGGGGCGGGATGAGTGAAAAACGAGCAAAATCAAGCACAGTTGGGGCGTTTTGTGAAAATTGTGAAGGATTTTCCAAAGTGGGCAAAAATTTAAAAAAAAACGACAGGGCCGTTAAGTGTCGAAACCAACCCTGTCTTTTTTTTAAATTTTGCCCACTTTGGAAAATCCTTCACAATTTTCACAAAACGCCCCAACCGTGCTTGAATTTGCTCGTTTTTCACTCAGCCCGCCCCCTGCCCCTTTTTAGCAAGTTTTGGGAAAATCCCCATTTTTGACTTTTTCGACACTACCAGCCCTGTCTTTTTTTTAAAAATTTTGCCCCACTTTGGAAAATCCTTCACAATTTTCACAAAACGCCCCAACTGTGCTTGATTTTGCTCGTTTTTCACTCAGCCCGCCCCCCTGGCCCCTTTTAGCAAAGTTTGGGAAAATCCCAATTTTTGACTTTTTCGACCCTTAACGGCCCTGTCGTTTTTTTTAAATTTTTGCACACTTTGGAAAATCCTTCACAATTTTCACAAAACGCCCCAACTGTGCTTGATTTTGCTCGTTTTTCACTCAGCCGCCCCCCTGGCCCCTTTTAGCAAGTTTTGGGAAAATCCCCATTTTTGACTTTTTCGACACTTAACGGCCCATGTCGTTTTTTTAATTTTTGACCACTTTGGAAAATCCTTCACAATTTTCACACAACGCCCCAACTGTGCTTGATTTTGCTCGTTTTCACTCAGTCCGCCCCCCTGGCCCCTTTTTAGCAAGTTTGGGAAAATCCCCATTTTTGACTTTTTCGACCCTTAACGGCCCTGTCGTTTTTTTAAATTTTTGCACACTTTGGAAAATCCTTCACAATTTTCACAAAACGCCCCAACTGTGCTTGATTTTGCTCGTTTTTCACTCAGCCCGCCCCCCTGGCCCCTTTTAGCAAGTTTTGGGAAAATCCCCATTTTTGACTTTTTCGACACTTAACGGCCATGTCGTTTTTTTAAATTTTTGACCACTTTGGAAAATCCTTCACAATTTTCACACAACGCCCCAACTGTGCTTGATTTTGCTCGTTTTTCACTCAGTCCGCCCCCCTGGCCCCTTTTTAGCAAGGTTTGGGAAAATCCCCATTTTTGACTTTTTCGACCCTTAACGGCCCTGTCGTTTTTTTTAATTTTTGCCCACTTTGGAAAATCCTTCACAATTTTCACAAAACGCCCCAACTGTGCTTGATTTTGCTCCTTTCTCACTCAGCCCACCCCCCTGTCCCTTTTAGGAAGTTTTTTGAAAATCCCCATTTTTGACTTTTTCGACCCTTAACGGCCCTGTCCGTTTTTTAAAATTTTTGCCCACTTTGGAAAATCCTTCACAATTTTCACAAACGCCCCAACTGTGCTTGATTTTGCTCGTTTTTCACTCAGCCCGCCCCCCTGGCCCTTTTAGCAAGTTTTGGGAAAATCCCCATTTTTTGACCTTTTCGACACTACCAGCCCTGTCTTTTTTTTAAATTTTTGCCCACTTTGGAAAATCCTTCACAATTTTCACAAAACGCCCCAACTGTGCTTGATTTTGCTCGTTTTTCACTCAGCCCGCCCCCCTGGCCCCTTTTAGCAAAGTTTGGGAAAATCCCAATTTTTGACTTTTTCAACCCTTAACGGCCCTGTCGTTTTTTTAAATTTTTGCCCACTTTGGAAAATCCTTCACAATTTTCACAAAACGCCCCAACTGTGCTTGATTTTGCTCGTTTTTCACTCAGCCCGCCCCCCTGGCCCCTTTTTAGCAAGCTTTGGGAAAATCCCCATTTTTGACTTTTTCGACACTACCAGCCCTGTCTTTTTTTTAAATTTTTGCCCACTTTGGAAAAATCCTTCACAATTTCACAAACGCCCCAACTGTGCTTGATTTTGCTCGTTTTTCACTCAGCCCGCCCCCCTGGCCCTTTTAGCAAGTTTTTGGAAAATCCACATTTTTTACTTTTTCGACCCTTAACGGCCCTGTCGTTTTTTTAAAATTTTTGCCCACTTTGGAAAATCCTTCACAATTTTCACAAAACGCCCCAACTGTGCCTGATTTTGCTCGTTTTTTCACTCAGCCCGCGCCCCTGGCCCCTTTTAGCAAGTTTTGGGAAAATCCCCATTTTTGACCTTTTCGACACTACCAGCCCTGTCTTTTTTTAAATTTTTGCCCACTTTGGAAAATCCTTCACAATTTTCACAAAACGCCCCAACTGTGCTTGATTTTGCTCGTTTTTCACTCAGCCCGCCCCCCTGGCCCCTTTAGCAAGTTTTGGGAAAATCCCCATTTTTGACTTTTTCGACACTACCAGCCCTGTCTTTTTTTTAAATTTTTGCCCGCTTTGGAAAATCCTTCACAATTTTCACAAAACGCCCAACTGTGCTTGATTTTGCTCGTTTTTCACTCAGCCCGCCCCCTGGCCCCTTTTAGCAAAGTTTGGGAAAATCCCAATTTTTGACTTTTTCAACCCTTAACGGCCCTGTCGTTTTTTTAAATTTTTGCCCACTTTGGAAAATCCTTCACAATTTTCACAAAACGCACCAACCGTGCTTGATTTTGCTCGTTTTTCAATCAGCCCACCCCCCAGTCCCCTTTTAGGAAGTTTTTTGAAAATCCCCATTTTTGACTTTTTCGACCCTTAACGGCCCTGTCGTTTTTTTTTTAAATTTTTGCCCACTTTGGAAAATCCTTCACAATTTTCACAAAACGCCCCAACTGTGCTTGATTTTGCTCGTTTTTCACTCAGCCCGCCCCCCCTGGCCCCTTTTAGCAAGTTTTGGGAAAATCCCCATTTTTGACTTTTTCGACCCTTAACGGCCCTGTCGTTTTTTTTAAATTTTTGCACACTTTGGAAAATCCTTCACAATTTTCACAAAACGCCCCCAACTGTGCTTGATTTTGCTCGTTTTTCACTCAGCCCGCCCCCCTGGCCCCTTTTAGCAAGTTTGGGAAAATCCCCATTTTTGACTTTTTCGACACTACCAGCCCTGTCTTTTTTTAAAATTTTTGCCCACTTTGGAAAATCCTTCACAATTTTCACAAAACGCCCCAACTGTGCTTGATTTTGCTCGTTTTTCACTCAGCCCGCCCCCCCGGCCCCTTTTAGCAAGTTTTGGGGAAAATCCCATTTTTGACTTTTTCAACCCTTAACGGCCCTGTCGTTTTTTTAAATTTTGCACACTTTGGAAAATCCTTCACAATTTTTCACAAAACGCCCCAACTGTGCTTGATTTTGCTCGTTTTCACTCAGCCCGCCCCCCTGGCCCCTTTAGCAAGTTTTTGGAAAATCCCCATTTTTAACTTTTTCGACACTACCAGCCCTGTCTTTTTTTTTTAAATTTTGCCCACTTTGGAAAATCCTTCACCAATTTTCACAAAACGCCCCAACTGTGCTTGATTTTGCTCGTTTTTCACTCAGCCAGCCCCCCTGGCCCCTTTTAGCAAGTTTTTGGAAAATCCCATTTTTGACTTTTTCGGACACTACCAGCCCTGTCTTTTTTTAAAATTTTTGCCCACTTTGGAAAATCCTTCACAATTTTCACAAAACGCCCCAACTGTGCTTGATTTTGCTCGTTTTTCACTCAGCCCGCCCCCCCGGCCCCTTTTAGCAAGTTTTGGGAAAATCCCCATTTTGACTTTTTCAACCCTTAACGGCCCTGTCGTTTTTTTAAATTTTTGCACACTTTGGAAAATCCTTCACAATTTTCACAAAACGCCCCCAACTGTGCTTGATTTTGCTCGTTTTTCACTCAGCCCGCCCCCCTGGCCCCTTTTAGCAAGTTTTTGGAAATCCCCATTTTTAACTTTTTCGACACTACCAGCCCTGTCTTTTTTTTTTAAAATTTTGCCCACTTTGGAAAATCCTTCACAATTTTCACAAAAACGCCCCAACTGTGCTTGATTTTGCTCGTTTTTTCACTCAGCCCGCCCCCCCTGGCCCCTTTTAGCAAAGTTTGGAAAATCCCAATTATTGACTTTTTCAACCCTTAACGGCCCTGTCGTTTTTTTTTTGCCCACTTTGGAAATCCTCACAATTTTCACAAAACGCCCCAACTGTGCTTGATTTTGCTCGTTTTTCACTCAGCCCGCCCCCCTGGCCCCTTTTAGCAAGTTTTGGGAAAATCCCCATTTTTGACTTTTTCGACACTACCAACCCTGTCTTTTTTTTAAATTTTTGCCCACTTTGGAAAATCCTTCACAATTTCACAAAACGCCCCAACTGTGCTTGATTTTGCTCGTTTTTCACTCAGCCCGCCCCCCTGGCCCCTTTTAGCAAAGTTTGGGAAAATCCCAATTTTTGACTTTTTCAACCCTTAACGGCCCTGTCGTTTTTTTTTAAATTTTTTGCCCACTTTGGAAAATCCTTCAAAATTTTCACAAAACACCCCAACCGTGCTTGATTTTGCTCGTTTTTCACTCAGCCCGCCCCCCTGGGCCCCTTTTAGCAAAGTTTGGGAAAATCCCCTTTTTGACTTTTTCGACCCTTAACGGCCCTGTCGTTTTTTTCAAATTTTGCCCACTTTGGAAATTACTTCACAATTTTCACAAAACGCCCCAACTGTGCTTGATTTTGCTCGTTTTTTCACTCAGCCCGCCCCCCTTGGCCCCTTTTAGCAAGTTTTTTGAAAATCCCCATTTTTGACTTTTTCGACACTACCAGCCCTGTCTATTTTAAAAAATTTTTGCCCACTTTGGAAAATCCTTCAACAATTTTCACAAAATGCCCCCAACTGTGCTTGATTTTGCTCGTTTTTCACTCAGGCCCGCCCCCCTGGCCCCTTTTAGCAAAGTTTGGGGAAAATCCCCATTTTTGACTTTTTCAACCCTTAACGGCCCTGTCGTTTTTTTAAATTTTTGCCCACTTTGGAAAATCTTCACAATTTTCACAAAACGCCTCAACTGTGCTTGATTTTGCTCGTTTTTCACTCAGCCCGCCCCCCTGGCCCCTTTTAGCAAGTTTTGGGAAAATCCCCATTTTTTGACTTTTTCGACTACTACCAGCCCTGTCGTTTTTTTTAAATTTTTGCCCACTTTGGAAAATCCTTCACAATTTTCACAAAACGCCCCAACTGTGCTTGATTTTGCTCGTTTTCACTCAGCCCGCCCCCCTGGCCCCTTTAGCAAAGTTTGGGAAAATCCCAATTTTTGACTTTTTCAACCCTTAACGGCCCTGTCTTTTTTTTAAATTTTTGCCCACTTTGGAAATCCTTCACAATTTTCACAAAACGCCCCAACCGTGCTTGATTTTGCTCGTTTTTTCACTCAGCCCGCCCCCCTGGCCCCTTTTAGCAAAGTTTGGGAAAATCCCCATTTTTGACTTTTTCGACCCTTAACGGCCCTGTCGTTTTTAAAATTTTTGCCCACTTTGGAAAATCCTTCACAATTTTCACAAAACGTCCCAACTGTGCTTGATTTTGCTCGTTTTTCACTCAGCCCCCCTGCCCCCTTTTAGCAAGTTTTGGGAAAATCCCCATTTTTGACTTTTTCTACCCTTAACGGCCCTGTCGTTTTTTAAATTTTTGCACACTTTGGAAAATCCTTCACAATTTTCACAAAACGCCCCAACTGTGCTTGATTTTGCTCCTTTCTGACTCAGTCCGCCCCCCTGGCCCCTTTTTAGCAAGGTTTGGGACAATCGCCCACCCTTCCCCATTTTTGACTTTAACGACACTACCGGCCCTGTCGTTTTTATCAATTTTTGCCCGCTTTGGAAAATCCTTCACAATTTTCACAAAACGCCCCAACTGTGCTTGATTTTGCTCGTTTTTCACTCAGCCCGCCCCCCTGGCCCCTTTTAGCAAGTTTTTGGAAAATCCCCATTTTTGACTTTTTCGACACTACCAGACCTGTCTTTTTTTTAAATTTTGCCCACTTTGGAAAATCCTTCACAATTTTCACAAAACGCCCCAACCGTGCTTGATTTTGCTCGTTTTTCACTCAGCCCACCCCCCTGTCCCCTTTTAGGAAGTTTTGTGAAAATCCCCATTTTTGACTTTTTCGACACTACCAGCCCTGTCTTTTTTTTAAAAAATTTTGCCCACTTTGGAAAATCCTTCACAATTTTCACAAAACGCCCCAACTGTGCTTGATTTTGCTCGTTTTTCACTCAGCCCGCCCCCCTGGCCCCTTTTAGCAAAGTTTGGGAAAATCCCCATTTTTGACTTTTTCGACCCTTAACGGCCCTGTCTTTTTTTTTTTTAAATTTTTGCACACTTTGGAAAATCCTTCACAATTTTCACAAAATGCCCCAACTGTGCTTGATTTTGCTCGTTTTTCACTCAGCCCGCCCCCCTGGCCCCTTTTAGCAAAGTTTGGGAAAATGCCAATTTTTGACTTTTTCGACCCTTAACGGCCCTGTCGTTTTTTAAAATTTTTGCCCACTTTGGAAAATCCTTCACAATTTTCACAAAACGCCCCAACTATGCTTGATTTTGCTCCTTTCTCACTCAGCCCACCCCCCTGTCCCCTTTTAGGAAGTTTTTTGAAAATCCCCATTTTTGACTTTTTCGACCCTTAACGGCCCTGTCGTTTTTTTTAAAATTTTTGCCCACTTTGGAAAATCTTTCACAATTTTCACAACACGCCCCAACCGTGCTTGATTTTGCTCGTTTTTCACTCAGCCCGCCCCCCCTGGCCCCTTTTAGCAAGTTTTGGGAAAATCCCCATTTTTTACTTTTTCTACCCTTAACGGCCCTGTCGTTTTTTTAAATTTTTGCCCACTTTGGAAAATCCTTCACAATTTTCACAAAACGCCCCAACTGTGCTTGATTTTGCTCGTTTTTCACTCAGCCCGCCCCCCTGGCCCCTTTTAGCAAGTTTTGGGAAAATCCCCATTTTTGACTTTTTCGACACTACCAGACCTGTCTTTTTTTTTAATTTTGCCCACTTTGGAAAATCCTTCACAATTTTCACAAAACGCCCCAACTGTGCTTGATTTTGCTCGTTTTTCACTCAGCCCGCCCCCCTGGCCCCTTTTAGCAAAGTTTGGGAAAATCCCCATTTTTGACTTTTCGACCCTTAACGGCCCTGTCGTTTTTTTCAAATTTTGCCCACTTTGGAAATTCCTTCACAATTTTCACAAAACGCCCCAACTGTGCTTGATTTTGCTCGTTTTTCACTCAGCCCCCC
The DNA here is from genome assembly GCF_963691925.1 of Scomber scombrus. Taxonomy (NCBI): domain Eukaryota; kingdom Metazoa; phylum Chordata; class Actinopteri; order Scombriformes; family Scombridae; genus Scomber; species Scomber scombrus. The sequence goes on along the minus strand of NW_026910689.1, from coordinate 60 downwards.
CCCCCCCTGGCCCCTTTTAGCAAGTTTTGGGAAAATCCCCATTTTTGACTTTTTCGACAC